>NW_024429266.1:14242458-14517458 GCF_017639785.1 Mesocricetus auratus
TTTACAATAGTTAAAAACTTTTATGTAGATAACAATTGGAAATTGCCCATTGGTTAACAGAGAAGCTCCTCACCTTGTTAAACATTTCATGAAGGCCTATAATTCCCACAAATAGGAGTCAGAAGTGCATGATAAATGAATAATTTTATTGCTTTTCAATTTTAATTTATTGGACCTTCAATTACCAACTGACAATCTAAGTTGAGTCCCTAAAACAGACCAGGCACTTTTAAAGTACTGCCTCAGATGCCAGGGAAGCCGGAACTGGGCTGGCAGCCTCAGCTCTAAATGTGGAGGTGGCATTAGGAGTTCTAGAATCTCCCCACTCCCCAGCTTTAAACATCAGAGAGGACCGAGAAGAGCTGGCCATCTCTGGAGAGTCCTACATCCCTGCTGTCTCCCACACTCAAGGTTTGACTGCAAGAGAACAGCTGGTTCTCATGGGCTGTGGGCTTTGTCCCTGAGCTTACTGGCACCCCCTTTTCTCACCAGATGGCAGGGTGTGGGGTGAGGACCAGAACAAGAGAGGCCGCAGCCAGGCGGAAAAGGGTCAAGCTCAGTCATAAATTCCCAGTATCCAACGGTTCAGAGTTAGCCCTCAAAACACATCTGTGGGATTCAGAAGCTGAATGAGACTGGGGAGTACAGGCCCTAAGCCCTGATAAACCACAAGGTTGAGGATCGCCACATAAGGGAGGGACGTAAGATGCAAAGACTTAAGAATATTAGCCGGGCAGTGGTGGCACACGCCTTTAATCTCAGCACTCGGGAGGCAGAGGAAGGCGGATCTCTGTGAGTTCGAGGCTGGGCTGGACCGACAGCCTCCAAAACAATACAGAGAAACCCTGTCTCGTAAAAACCAAAAAAAAAAAAAAAAAAAAAAAAAAAGAATATTAAGCGTGCTAGAAAGTCATCCACAGTATTGACAGTTTTCTTTAAAGCACGCTATTTTATCAAGTTGGGGCAAGATTTCCTTCTTTGTCCAGGATTCAGTCCACATCACTTCCTATGATGGATATTAGCACATGTTTGGATTGTTGAAGCCAGTGATAATCCCAGTTTACTTGGTAATAACAGTTTACTCAGCTACAGCATGAGTTATTCACTTAGAAGTCAGAAGATGCAGGTTCTACCTAAGGATCAGGGAGGGCACCAAACAAATGGCTGTACACATGGTGCCTCAGTTTCCCCATCTGTACCACACAGACTGCAACAGAAGTCAAGCCAGAGGCAGAAACAAAGCCAGTGCTAAGCTGTGTGTGCAGGACCTTACACAACCTAGGCCAAGCTGGAAGGCACCAGGTAACCACTTTGAACTCCTGCCCTTCCTGCCTGCTCCTCTTAGTTCTGGGATTACTGGTGTACACCACCATGTCTATTAAGCTGTAACAAAACTTATTTTATCCTGTTTCTGATATAGAAGTGACTAGAAAAGAAACACAAAGAACACAGCATGTGGGATTGACACAAAGCAATGTCCCTAATTTGTGTCATAGAGAGAAGGGAATGAAGATCTCAAAACGACTTGCTGAGTACTTTTACAGAGGATGGCAACAGCGTGTCTGTATTATCAGGGACGCTCATTCAAAACTCCTGTCTCTTTTTAAATCAGGGCTCCCAGGCCCAGGAGCATAAGGCACGTGCTATAAATGGATCATACAAAAAATACTCTGAAAACACACTTATTCCTAAAACTTTGTAAATGCATTTTGAAAGTTTCCCAAGTCTTTTGGCTGAGACACAAAGTGGTATAAAACACATCTTAAATGGATAAGAAACACACACAAGACACATACACCACACACTCACACACACACTCACCACACACAACAAACATACACAAAACACACTCACATATAGTATATGTTAGTGCTATAAATTATCCAGACAGAACTTCTCATTATCTAGATTTACAGAAAAAGTCGGTACCTGGTTAGTACATTTAGTAATGATTGTTCTTTTTCCTTTTTAACCAAGAAAGGATGTCTTAACATACCAAAGTATTTCAGAATTTTTGTATCATCTTTTTATATTCTGTTTTCCTTACTGATGACACAGAAGTTATTTTGCCTTTTAAAATAATTTATAGTCTATTGTTCTAGTTATCTAAAAATGGAAATACATATAAAAATGTGGGTTTTATATTTTTTTATAAGTGTATATATACAAAAATCTAAATGGGAAAAAAAATCTAACACAATAGTTCAGATCTAATACTTTAAAATACCACAGGTAACAGGCCTCCTGTCTCTTCCTCTACAGAATAATCTGCAACGGACCTGGTTCTTTGGGTGATGCTCCTCTTTCCTTTGGCTCTTCAGATACTGTCACCCTTGAAAAGCATTTTCTTCCCACTGACTTTTCCACGGGTGCTATCTAAAAAGTTTTCAAAAAGGAAAACATTAATCACAGCTTTTTGGAGAAACTGTTGCATTCAATTAGAAAATTGTAAGTGTGCTGAGAAAAGGCTTTCTAGGACAGTCCGGCCTCGGGCGTAAGCTGCTGACATGCTCCCCGCGAATGCTTTCAGAAGAACACCTCTTACCTTATGCTTGGACAAGAGAGGGCTGTAGAAAAGAAGAAAAACATAGTTTTAAAAGTACAGCATGCTTCCAAACAAATGTCACTGAAACGACTATAAAAAAAATAGAGCCTCTCTGTATTCTAATATTAGCGCAGGACATTGATTCCCAGGGCTGAAACACTGCCACCAGCTCCCATGGCTGAAGGGACAGCTCCAGCGTGTGTGTGCTTCCTCAGACAGCAAGTTACCACTGAGAGCCCCCAAACACATCACACATGCTTCTTGCATCCACAAATGTTCACCATTTCAGTTTAAAACAGATTATGGCAGAAGATAATTATGTTGGAATTACCCATGGATAGACAAGTAACTTTCAAGTGTTTGATTTTAAAGAATATCATGCTAACAGTATGCCAATAAAGGTACGGATGAAAGAAATCCCAACTGTATTACTACCGTAATACTTGGAATCAAGAAACAGCTCAAATGTCTACAAATGAATGAAATGGGCATGTAAACTACCATACGGTCATACAATAAATAGGTACAACAGAAACACAGCAAAACTGACACTGTATGTGATAAAATATAACCCAGAAACAATGAAAGGCCGAAGGATCTAGAAATAATAACTGTTTTCTGCATGATCCATTTGTATGAAGTTAGAGGCATGTAAACCCACAGTTTCAGAGCTCAGTTACCATCATAGGGGAAGGAAAAGGGAAACGTGGACTTGGTACTTCAAGGAAGGGGCCTTCTGAGAGGATAGAATGTTTGTGTCATGGATCCTGTTAGGAGTGCTAGTCATAGACTATGATAGGGGAAAATTTCCAAGGCTCATACCCTGAACTATAAATAACGAGACATAACCTCGTACAATGATCTAAAGATACCACGCTCATAGTACGTTCAAGTAAATAATTCAAAAGCTTATGACACACTAACAAGTTGTGAGTTCCTTCAGGAAGGCAGTGGGAGGTATCTGCATTGAGTATGCTGAAAGTAAATAAATTATCTTTGAAGGCTCCTACTCTTTTAAATGCTATAAAAATGTAAATACAAAACAGAAAGCTAATGTAGGAACTTCGTAAGAAAAGGAGTTACAGTTCAGAATCCCTGAAGGGCCTGTTGCACAGGCTCAAACTGCAAGCACAGGGAACCCATCTTCCTAGAGCTGGACGGACACATCTATCTCAGCCTCTATCACTTTCCAAAGCTCGTCTCCAGGATGGCCAGCCCCAAGCAAAGGCCCTCTCTTCTGCAATTACTGGGACTGTTTCATTATCAACACACAGAGCTTTAGTTTACTCCCCATTATTCCGAAGAGGAGACAAAGTTACCAAAAGAACAGAGAGTCCTTTATCCTTTGTGCAGGGTACTCAGGGCTGAAGCCTGGAGATGGGCACTATTTAAACACTGTCGCAATCCCTTCCCCTTCAGAGCTCTGAGTGGTCCAATGAGGATTTCAGAACAAAGAAAAGTAGAACAAAAAATAACAAGCTTTATTATTAGGATAATTTTTTAAAGAGTTCATCAAAATTTAAAAACTTGTCTTGGAGAAGAGAATGGGGAGGGGGATTTGAGAGATGAATGTGGGTCAGAAAGGGAGGGGAGAAGGCCTGAGCCGAAAAAGGGATGACTTAGTTTTAAAAATCTATCTCCTTGACATGAATCAGGCAACTGGAAAGTATCTGGTAATGAAGTTTTTTCTATATTTAGGTTAAATATTGGACACTGTGCTTTTTAACCTGTACCTTTGACAAGGGTTACAACTTTTCTTATTACATACAAACACCAGAAATAGCCTAAACAATAATCAACATACAGAAATAGATATTTAATAAAATAAGGATTAAGAAACAAGCAATAAAAAGTCCTAATGTGCAACTCAGATAATTTGGCTTGCTGATCTCTTAGTCAAAAAGTATCAGCATTATCAGCGAGTCTAGTTAGAAGGCTCCTCCGAGCCCATGGAAACCTAGCGAGGTCGGCAGGAAACAGAAAAAAAAGCTGAGAAAGAACCCTTTGCATTCCATTATACTCAGTTCCATTTCTTAGGAAGAAAACAAAGAAATGGATCATACATTTCAATACTCAGTATAATGTATATCTTCAATATTCTCCAAGTTACTTTAAATAAATTATGACATACTTACTCTTGATGAGTTGTGCAAATTTTAGCAAGCTGTTCGAAATCTTCACCATTAAATCCCTTTTCTGAATTCCTCAGAGGCGTCAGTGTATGTGGCTGGACAGCTTTCCATTTTGTTTCTAAATTTAAAACATTTGTTAATCACTGGCTCTTACAAAATGTATTTAGACGCCACTGGAATAATTAATATACACCTATCTTCTCAAACAACCCAAAAAGTTAACACAGAAAGAGCTAAATGATTGCTTCACAGTACATGTAAACACCATTCTACAAACAAAATTAGCCAGGAGCACATGCAGAAGAAATGAAAACAGAGCTATGGAGAACAAGATACAAAGAAAATACCATCTGCCTTCTGTCTCTCTCATGGTGCTGGGGGGATTCTCGGCCCTGCATTTGCTAGGCAGGCTCTCAGACACTAAGCTGCATCCTGGGCCTGTGCATTGTAAGTACCTTGACTGTGTAACTTCTATTCTCTTAACATGCAAAATCAGGACAGCGTGCGCACTTTCTAGATAGTGAGTTGTTACATTACACTGCTAATTCCGAGCTCCAGTCAGTCTGTACTTACCCCACTGTTCCTGAATGGCAGAAAGATTTGCAAGCAGTTGCTCATGATACAATCGTTCAAGCTGAATGAATTTCATAGCTTTCTCATCTGAATAGAATAGTTGAGGAAAAGACATCGATACTGCCTACACGAAACCCCACATTTGCAATGGAATGTCCTATAGAAGACAAGAAATGTGCACCTCTGACAAAAAACGGGAAGGTTCAAAATATTTTTAAATTTAAGCACGTCGGACGTGAGGTTTCCTGGCTTTGGAGTAAGTACGTTTTATCCTAACACATGGTGCAGCGTACTTGGGTTCCACAAGCAAAGAGACACAAAAGGTTTTACTCAGGGACTGCCCGGCAATGCGCTGGCAGCCGTCATTGAAGCCATCTAACTGGAAAGAGGACCACAGGGGATCCTAGAGTCTGTGTTTTCCTTAATTTCTCTCCTTAATTGACTCCATGACTCTGACATCCTTCGGGAAAGTGTCTCTTTGTGGTTTCACGATCCTTTACTTACTTTTCATTGGACATTTTTCTCCAAAGTACGAAACGCTAAATAATGGAAACATGGCATGGGACTTTTAGAAAAAATTAATTCACCCCAGTGACTTTCCTAATTATCACAGAATTCCTTTTTTTTTTTTTTTTTGGTTGATCTTCTTATGACCTTTTGAATTTCCATCTGTACCACACAAACTTGCATCTTAGCAGGTTGAGAAACACTGATCAAATGCCCAGTTTCCTCTGGGCAATGTTCTAAATACTGACCCAGAAAAAAGGAAGAAAGGATCGGAAGGTTTAGCTTTGTGTCCTTCCCACAAACGCAAGAGGTTCAGCTCTACCTCTCTGTCCCCTTAAGGATCCTTGGGACCAGGAGAAGCAGAACAACTCTGCTCCCTCTGCCCAAGATTGAATGTTCCCTATTCCAAAGCTCACATGGGATCTCCTTGAAAACAGTATTTAGTTGGTTGCTATTGAGGACCTACATACAGGCGTGTGTCGTGAGACATTTCTGTCAGTGAGGAGCTGTTAAAAGGTAAATTCCAATCACCCAGTGATGCAGCAGCATCTTGCCATGGTGCTCCCACACAACAAAGGAACCGGATGATGCCGTTCTCTGGACATAGCCCTGTTGCTGAGCAGTTTGGGATCACAGCTGCTCATCGGTCAGCGGAGTTACAGCGTTGTTGTGTGGCATGCTCCATTAATGCATGCTTGACTCGTGTGCTTAAAAGCAAGAGGATCGAACAGACTTTTAAAGTTTCCCTTCTCGGCAGCATGTGTTTTCCCCATTCTCTTGAACATAAATGTTCAATGTTGGCAAAATTAGGCCTCCTTAGTGAAAGCCAAATTTAGGTAGCTCTAGGGGTTTTCTGGAGTGACCTATTTCCCACATTTTGCTCTTTGAGGAAGTTACAAGGGCACACACAACTGCCAAGCCCCACCAAAGCCATATGGTTTGCACATCTTGTCGCACAGACCTTAACTTTAAAAAAACAAAAAAACAGATGGGTTCTTCAAGTGTTCTATGAATTTCTGCCTGGAGTTAAGAAAAGGATACAGTCCTCTTCCTGGAAATAGGTCTCAGCTACCTGTAAAGACAAAAGAAGAAATTAATATCTGAATGAAAGGACAAACTTGGGAGCCAGTAAGATCTTGAGAGGTTGGCTTGACAGATTACTAACAAAAACACTTTCACCACATTCAAATTTCAGAGGACTTCGTAGGCACAGGACACAATCCTTATGTCTCTGTCAAGCAAATGGAGCACAGGTCTTCTCAACCTCCATGTCACCACATTCTAGTCCAGTTCAAGTCCTAACAAGCATCACTGAGCCCCTAAAGCTTAACTCTTAAGGACGAGGGGAAAGCTACAAAGGTACAATGGGGTGAAAAGGTTAAAAAGATTATTTTATTCTAAATTAGAAATTAACAGAGTCAGTGAGATGGCTCAGTAGGGAAAGATGTGTCCACCATGGCTGTCAACTTGAGTCCAAGTCATGTGACCCACATGGTGGGTGGAAGGAGAGAACAAGTTTCCCTAAGTTGTCTTCTGACCTCCACATGTGCACCATGGAACACACACACACACACACACACACACACACACACACACACACACACACACACACAGGCTGAAATGTCACATTACATGAGAACTTACACCATTCACTTCATTTCTAGTTTAAAAACGTCCAACCAGCTCAGAACCTCATGGGAGACTGGTTTTGGTGTCTCTGTTTGTTTAAGACTAGGTCTCACGTAGCCAAGGCTGTCCTTGAACGCCATATGCAGATGACGGTGACTATGACTCCTGATTCTCTTGCTCCTGCCTTTTTAGTGGTGGGGTTGTAAGTTGCAATGCCATAACAGAAAAGGGTATGTTGTGATGTTTTCATTTATTATTTTTTCTTTGAGTATGTTTGTGTGTGTGTGCATGCACTAGAGTTTGACATGGGGTGCTATGGTAGTTTGAATGTAATTGACCCCATAAACTCATAAAGAATGGCACTATTAGGAGGTGGCTTTGTTGGAGTAGGTGTGGCCTTGTTGGAAGAAGTGTGTCACTGTGGGGGGTGGGCTTTGAGGTTTCATATATACTCAAGCCACCATCCAGTGTCTTAGATCACTTCCTGTTGCCCGCAGGTCAAGATGTAGAACTCTCAGCTCCTTCTCCAGTACCATGTGGGCCTGCAGGCTGTTATGCCATACCATGATAATAATGGACTAAACCTCTGTAAGTCACTCCAATGAAATGTTTTCTTTATAAGAGTTGCTGTGGACATGGTATCTCTACAGCAGTAGAAACCCTAAGACAGGTGTCTTCTGCAATTGCTCTCCACCTTTATTATTAGTATTATTTTTTGAGACTGGATCTCACTATGTAGCCCAGGCTGGCTTCAATTTCACAGAGATCCATCTGTCTCTGCCTCCCGAGTGCTGGATTAAAGGTGTACACCACCAAACTGTCTAGATCCCTTATTTTTTGACTCAAGGTGTCTCATTGGACCTGGAGCTCAGTGACTGGCTAGACTGACTGGCCAGTTAGCTCTGGGGACCTGCCCTGTGTTTTTACACAGATGCTGGGGGGTCCAGACTCAGGTTCTCAGGGTTGCACAACAGGCACTCTCCAGTCTGAGCCATCACTTCAGTCCTGTTTTTAAAATATTTATTTCATTTTTAATCGTGTGTGACTGTATACAGGTGTGTGCATGTCTCCCCTTGAATAACTGTTTTAAATAATTTCATTTGGCGTCGGCACCTTAAGTAATTGTGCCACCATAAGAGACCAATTTTGCCTTTTCCTCTAATAAGCAGAGACCTCTGCTGTAATTTCAGAGGTGCCTTGTGGGACAGTGGCAGGACTCTGAGAAATGGTTGACAGCAGTGCTGCCCGAATGGGTCAGGAAAGGAGTCTGTGGTATAGCGCCCCCTGGCATGGTTCAAGGCCCGGGGTCAATACACAGCACAGGAGAATAAGGAAATACAAAGACAACTGTAGTGATTATCCAGTGCTGTGCCCTGCAACGCCTGCCACAAGGAACACCACTTTTTAGGAACTCTCACCACTGTTAACACTCCCCACTGAACTTTTCAATTGAGAAGCAGAGTTTTTATGTAGTAAGCAGATCCATCACATCTTCTGTGTGTTCACATATAAATTCTTTTTTTTTATATTTGATATAAAAAAACTTAGATTTTTTTAGGACCTTAAGTTAATGACCAGACCAGTAAACTAAAATATTGACAAAGTTTAGCATAACTTGTGATACTTATCATACTACACTGCTGTTACATTAATTAATTTGTGTGTGTATGTGTGTGGGTGTATGTCTGCTATGTGTGGCGGTCAGAGGACAGTCTACTGGAGCTGACTTCCTCTTCCACCATCAGAGTTCTGGCTCAGTCTTGCTGTCAAGCACCTTTGTGGTCTGAGTCATTGAGCTAGACCACTTTACAAATTCAGAACAGTTTCTACTGACTTCTTTAGGCTTCTATTAAAAAAATCCATTTGTAAATCACTATCTCTATTTTCTAGGGACAAGCTAGTACAAAGAACAATAAAGCAGTTGTTAAACTCATAAAAGCAATTAAAAAGGATCAAGTTTGGCCAGATCGCCCATAAGAAATAGAATGTATAGATACAAATTTGAGCACTTTATATATTAAAGTTAAAAACAAAACAAAAAAACCCATTTTATACAGGTAATGAAGATGATTAAATGCCTGTAAATTTTCAGTCTAAACTTGCATTCTATATTTATTTTACTTTGAAAAATTTTAAAGTGGTTAGTTTTTTTTAAGAGTCTGTCATTTATCAAATCATTCTACTATGTTATGGATATATTAATACGAACTACAGTAAATGCTAATATTCAACCATTTTGAAATACCTACTGATTGGAAGTCTAAGCGGTGTGGCAGTTTAAAATTTTGCTCATGCAGATGAAAAAAGTTACAGATGCACAGTAAAACAGGTTCAAATGGGGAAAAAACCCCTCAAAACAGGTTAAAGTATTAATGAAAAACAGAATAAGCCACATAGAGGTGGGAAGTACACAGGGAGCCTGGATCTTGTATGTTATTGTGTTGTCTTTGAGTTTTTTATTGCTGATAAGCAAATGACACTGATGGGAGACATGGGATTGTGAAAGGGACTGCTGGAAACTTTAAGAATACCTTTAAAATGGAACTCAAAAAGTGTATTGCTTTGTGGAAGAGTTGTGCTTTTGTTTTCACAGGAAACAAAAATCTACCAATTCCTTCAAAATTAGTAAAGATCAGATTTGACTGGGTGAGACTTCCTGAGGATCTTGGCTACAGAAGTGATAGAGGAAGGCAGGAAAGACTACAGGACAGGTGACATGTATGCTGATCCCTCTGCATGGGAACAGCTCTGAGACTGGATGAGACATGATAAATCTTGTTAGTTACAGAGTCCTCATAACACTGGTTATACAGTCTAAATGACCTTACAAAGTTGACAGGTGTCTTTTATCTGCTCAAACATAAAACAATTAGCTGACTTATGAACACTGTACATCCCATAGTTTTGTTAATACAGATATGCATGTTACCTTTAAAAGTATGTATGTTTTCAGAACAAAAGTATTAGACATGAATAAAGACAAGTAGCCCAAGTGATTCCGCCTCTCAGAATGCCTCTGTTGCAGTTTTCTCAAAATTCTGCATCCATAACAACTTCAAATTAACTCACACCTTTCTCTAGTCCCAAGTGTTAGTATTCAGGCATCTGTACTGGCCTGTCCTTGGGGTTCTGACAGGATACACCCTCAGCTGCAGCCACTAAGAGCATCACCTGTGCATATTCACCATGGTCCCTTTTAAAAGGGCCCTGTCTACCTCTCTCTCTTCTTTATCTGTTTCTCTCTCTCTCTCTCTCCCCTCTCTCCCTCCCTCCTCCTCCTCCTCCTACCTCCCTCCCTCCCTCTCTCCTGCTGCTTTGGAGGCCGGTCTCCCCCCTTTTCCATTTTTATGATCCTTGTCCCTAATTTAAAAAAACCCCTCTGAGAGCTGCTTTTCTTAAATTACAACACCAAGTACCAATTCATTTTAGCTGCAAATAAAATGCAAATCACAAATATTTAAAATTTTCCCAAGTGATCTCATCCATTAGGTTTCCCACTGCTGTCCTGAAGGCCTCCTCTCTCCAAGTTCTCCACCTTTCAACACACCCACCTCCCAGTCTTCAGAAGATTTCTTCTTCTAAAAGCAAAATTGCATCCTGGGTATTTGCAGAGTCACTAAGTAGTGAGTGCTTGCTAAACATACAGAAGGCTTACAGTTTTTCCAGCATCACCCCCACCCCAGCACAAAAAACAACAGCAACACCCCTATCCCAGCACAAAACAACAATAATAGCAACACCTCCCCCACCCCAGCACAAAACAGCAGCAGCAGCAGCAGCCCTATACAAAGGCACTCTCACTGATAAAGTCCTCTAGCCCTCACCTCTCTGCTTCTTCAACTGTGATATCCCAACCACGTCTTCACAGTCTAGTTCATCTGCTGTGACAGCTCACTTTTCTTTCCATCTAACAATTTTTAAATCTTACATGTATGGGTGTATTGCCTGCACGATGTATGTCTTATACCTGTGTGTCTGATGCCTGTAGAGGTTGGAAGAGGGTGTTGGGATTCCCTGGAAGTGGAGTTTCAGACAGTTGTGAACTGCCCTGTGGATGCTGGAAATCGAATGAAATCCTCGGGAGAGCAGCCAGTGCTTTTAACTGGTCCAGCACCTGCTCACCTTAACCACCCATCTCAAGAGTTGCCTCCTTTTCTCCGTTGCCAACGGGCAAAGTTAACTGCTAGACTTGTCCACTCTGACAGCACAAAACCCCACACTTGTATCTAGATCCTTCTTTCCCATTTCACCATGGCTCTCTTCAGAACGTGCCTTAGGAAGTGTTCATCAGTGTCTAGCGGGCCTCGTGGCATCCAGCTGGAGCTTACTAAACTCTTGCCATATCGATTCCTCTTTATACTTAGCTGAATCACCGAATACAGGCGTTGGCTACTGTCCAAATGACAAATCATCCAGGCCACAGCGTGTCCTCTGGCCCAGAATAGGCCAGATTTCCTACCAGTCATGCATTTAGGGTCCACAGCGGCAGGGAGGCATCAATCACGGGGAACGGACTTAGATGACTCCAGACACCGGCAGCAGCATTAGTGAGGCTGAGAGCAAAGGGTGTGGTCTTACCTGGTGGAGGAAGAGGGGAAGTGCTCTCGAGTCCATCTGCTCCACCTCACCCCGGATCAGGGAGAAGAGCGGCTGCAGCGCTGCCACTGGAGCTTTCGGGGGATCATTGGCATTCACTCCAGCCGCCTCCTCACCAGCCGCCTGCAGCTCTGCGTTCACTGTCGGCATTGAAGGTGTGGCATCTCCTACAGAACACGAGGGAAACGCCTGCATCAGGCTAGACCCTGTCATGGAGGAATGCTTCTAAGCTACCACTCCCACTGACGATGAAACTGTCGAGGAAAGTTAACCACACGGAAAAAAATGTGCTCATGCTTCGCTGTTGCCAGGAGCACGGGAGCAACCATTTCTGCAGACCTGTAGCTGAGTATCGGCAGAGAAGGGGCTGAGGAGGAGACAGGAAGCTCAGTCAATCAAGTGTTTGCTTTACAAGAGTGAAAGCCCAAGTCAATGCCCACAAGTCATATAAAAAAAGTTGGGCATGGTAGTACACCCTGGTAATTTAGTGCTAGAGAGAAAGAGAGAAAGAGAGAGACGGGTGGACTCCTGAGGTCAGCCTACCCCTTGGTAAGGTTCAGCCTAGTAAGACATTGTCTGAGGAAAAACAAAGGTGGCTGGTACCTTACTGCCTGGTCAAAAACTTGATTCTCCCAACTGAAAAGTAGACTATACCTTGACATTCATAGTATAGAGTTCTTGCCTCAAATAAGAAAGACCTCAACAGGGAAGTAAATGTGTTGTTCCGTGGGAGAGCTAGACAAACTGAGCTCCTCTTTACCACATCAGAGCTACCTGAAGGTCCCAGGAGACAGGCAGGGATTCAGGTGGCAACACTGACACTGTGAGGTGTTTTCCCAGGAGAGAAAAACGTTCTGCAAACTTCTGAGCCATCACCACTAACCGCTCAATCCATCCACAGCCTGAGATGTACCCATGCTTGTCATTTTAACTGTTATAAAGTATAACCTCAGCCTTCGCCAAACTCTCAGTATTGATGCCAATTTTCATGTTCCAATCAAGTAAAACACCCATCCCTGTGAGTGCAGTCGCTCAGCTGGTCTGTCTCAGGAAGGCTCTATCCCTCAACAGTGTGTCCCAAGCCCCACCTTCCTCTGTCCTCCAGATAAACCAGTGCCGGATCTCTCTGAGCTGTGCACACTTTAAAAGCTGGAAGAGTTCCCACCCACGTCTACGCCTTTATGTTCTACCCCCCACACACACACACACACAATCACCAACTTCAGTGATGTATCAGCTACACCTCTATTTTACCTCTTGAGACAATGTTCCCTACCGAGACAGAGTTCATAAGGCAAAGAGCTTTGGACAAGGCCAAATAGCCAGGGCCCAGCTATTTTTCAGAGTGACCTTAGATTAGAAGGTTAGTCACTATAAGTGGAGATAAATAAGTTCTCAGATCTCTCCTAGATCTGATCAACTAAAACAGACAAGGTCCTTACAGATTCTGATGAGTAAGTAATGCACAAAGCGCCAGGCTCGGGCATGCACGTTTGTAATCCCAGCGGCTGGCAAGCAGAAGCTGAAGGTCTGAGGTTCCATGCTGTCTTGAGCTACTCATGCAGTTTGAGGCCAGACTGGATTACAAGAGACTCTGTTTCAAACAACAATAGCACTGGAGAGTTAGATATAGGGAAATCCATGAGGCTTGCTGGCCTACCAATCTAGCCAACCAGTAAGCCCTGGGTTCAACAAGAGACTGTCCTAACTAGGACAGTCTACCTAGCTGTCCTACCATACCACTGGTATTAATAAACGGCATGAACAAAAGCAAGTTGGGGAGGAAGGGTTTATTTGACTTATGCTTCCATATCTCTGTTCATGTTCATCATAGAAGGTAGTCAGGACAGGTACTAAATAGGACAGGAATCGGGAAGTGGGAGCTGATGCAGAGGCCATAGAGGAGTGCTCCTTCCCGGCTTTGCTCAGCTTGCTTTCTTATAGAACCTGGGACCACCAGCCCAGGGATGGCATCCCACCATGGGCTGAGCCCTCCCAAATCAAACACTGATTTAGAAAATGTCCCAGTCTCGCCTATAGCCCAGTCTTAGGGAGGCATTTTCTCAATTGGGATTCCCTCCTCTCTGATGCATCCAGCTTGTATCAAGTTAGCATAAAACTAGCCTGTGCAGACATTCTGCCCCAAATCTCTCTCCCTCTCTACCCATCTATAATATAAAACAATAAGGTGGACAGAAATTGAGGGAGACAACTGACATAGATGACTGAATGCATAATACACGGGAAAAATAAATAGTAACATTTGTTTAAAAAAGAATTATCAGGCAGTTAGTGTTGCTCAATGGTGTAATAAGGCCTAGGACTCCATCCCTTGCACAGAAGAAAAAAAAAAAAGATGGGGAATATAGAGGTCATCGTTGTGAACAATTGTTTTAAAAACCTGAAAGACAGGCTCTCTCTCCCCAGCCCTAAGAAAAGTGTCCTCCAGTCCCCTACACAAAACATGGAAGGTTTTCAGACAGGGAAATAAGCATTTGCAGGAAGACTTCCACAGCATTTCCACATAGTGAGTTTTTGCTTTTAGTTCTGCCAAAAGTTTACAATAGAGTTCCACTATGACTTACATAATCATGCTACTGAATAAGGACACACTTTATCTTAGGGACATATAAAGTAGACATAAGTATATGGAGTTATACTTAAAACATACCCTTATTGGTTTCATGTCCTTAACAGGACAATGAATTCATATTAGAAAACTATCTTCCAGGCATGGCGGACACACCTTTAATACCAGCAGTGGAGGAGGCAGAGGCAGGGAGATCTCTCTGAGTTCCAGAACAGCCTGGTCTACACAGTGAGCTCTAGAAAAGACAGGACTCCATAGAGAGATCCTCTTTCAAAAAAAGAAAGAAAGAAAGAAAGAAAGAAAGAAAGGAAGGAAGGAAGGAAGGAAGGAAGGAAGGAAGGAAGAAAGAAAGAAAGAAAGAAAGAAAGAAAGAAAGAAAGAGGCAGGCATATCTCTGAGCTCCAGGACAGCCAGGACTATTACACTGAGAAACCCTGTCTCAAAAAACCAAAAAAGAAAGAAAGAAAGAGAGAAGGAAGGAAGGAAGAGAGGAAAGAAGGAAAGAAGGGAAGAAGGAACGGAGGGAGGAAAACTATCTGTTGCCAAAGAGCCAGAGAATGGATGCTCTGGAAGCCAGGCAGCCTGCTTCCAACCTTATTTCCTGTAGTTCTGCCAAGTCATTAAACTCTGATTCTAACTTTGTCTCCATTTCTCTGCAGCATGGAGAGATAGCATCAACTTTCTAAGATCATGTGAGCAGTAAATGAGACAGTAGAGACCGCTGGACAAAGTAAGGTGTGCATGTGCTCCCCCCTCCCACTGTCATTTAAAACATCATTAAGACAGCCCTACCTCGAGCTGGAGAGATGGCTCAGCGGTTAAGATTACTGACTATTCTTCCAAAGGTCCTGAGTTCAATTCCCGGCAACCACATGGTGGCTCACAACCAACTTGAATGAGCTCTGATGCCCTCTGCTGGCATGCAGGCAGAAGATTTTATACATAATAAATAAATTAATTAATTAAAAAAAAAAGCCGGGTGTTGGTGGCGCACGCCTTTAATCTCAGCACTTGGGAGGCAGAGGCAGGCGGATCTCTGTGAGTTCTGTGAGTTCAAAGCCAGCCTGGTTTACAGAGCGAGTTCCAGGACAACCTCCAAAACTCTTGTCTTGAAACAAAACAAAACAAAGAAAAGACAGGCCTATCTGGGAGACTGGCTTTAAAAAAAGTATCTGGAGGCAAAGGCTACTAAAGCTTTCACCCCCAATGTTGCAGTGAGTAACAGACGCAGTAACACCTATGCTGCAAGTCAGACACAGTGGCACTGCAGGAGGAACAGTTTCAATGTCATTCTTTGCTACATAGGAAACTTACAGCCAACCTGGGCTACATGAGAGACCATTCCCAGCCTCCCCCCACAAAAAAACAAGAACAACAAACATAAACAAATACACAAAAAGAGCCATTCAGAAGAGTTAAACACTTAGTTCAATGTTTACCAACACTGTTAGTTTGAACACAAGTGACTCTCCATATAGTAACATGTGATTGTCTTTCAGCTTGGCTTCTTCTGCTTAGTCAGGGCTCAAGTTTCCTTCAGTCTTCCCATGGCTTCAGATTTCACTTCTCAGCACTGGATCCTTCATGGGCTTGCTTTGGTAGGGAAATGATTAGGAAGAGAAACACTGGCATAATCATGGCCTTACGGACTAACACATGTGAACCTGTACCTCTCTACTGTACTAGATGCCTGCATAATAGCTACTTGGGCTTTCACACTGTAACACAGAAGCTCACTGTTCTCTATGTGTCTTTCAAGGCAATTTTGATATTGTTACTTTGAATGAGGTCCTACGAGCCTTGTAAATGTTTTACTTTGAGTACCTTAATAATGCTTCATGAATTATCACTACATTTCTTTGTGTTACATACAAAGTTTTCTGGTAAAAGCACATTTCTAGTTAAGCAAGAACATAAAAACCATGAACTGCCACATGTAATCTCTCCTCCACTATAAAGTTTCACTCAATATAAGTAAAGCTCTCTGCTGCTGTGCATGAACCCAGATGCTTGGAGAGAAACAAGAAACTCTATTTACCTTCCTTTGCAAAACCATGTGAGTTATAGCTAAAACACCCACCAAGCAACTTGGTGATGCTATTTATACATTTTGCAGATGATAGGCAGATTCATGAGCCCTAATTTAACCTAACACCTGTCAACTTTATTAAGCTCCAACATTTGTCTGTTAACATTTAACTTAACTTTTATACTTGATTTTAGCAAAAGGCTGAGAAACCATGTTAGTTGATTTTTAAAAACGATCTGGAACAACTTTGGGGCAGGGATTGGACAGCTCATCTTGACTGAGATACATTTATTCAGTTCTGTGTCTCTGCACATAACTGATCCATTCAGCTTAGAGCCTCTGCCTGAAGGCTGTCGAGAGGTACTCTGCAGAACCCTGTGATATCCTTTAACAGTCTTTGCCTTGAATGCTACGATTGCACCCGGGTACACATGCCCCTCCAGTAATCTGCCATATGTGAACACAGCTGAGATGAAACTGTTTGGCTCCAGGCTTGGGGAAGAGTGTGACTGGATCATTTAATGGCAAAATCTATGAGTATAACACATTATCACAGACAAATGAGACCTAAAGGATGCCATCTAGAAGCTAGCAATGACAAGGTAAACATAGTGTGATGGAAGCCCTAGAATTAGGGTTTCAAAGCAAAATGGCAGAAGAGGCAGTCCCATTCTTCCTCGTCCCTGTCTCAGTTACCTGAAGGACTGTCTTTTCCTTGTCTAATTAGGAACCCCTCCAGAGCAGGAAAGTGGCATGCATTATGCAACCAGAAAGTCAAATGACAACTAGTTGGGTCACAAAATGACATATAAAGCCAGAGAGGAAAAGCCAGGTATAAATTTACCCTCAAGAAACCAGGGCATTTGAGAGTGCTTGTGTAATCAAGCCATCCCCCAATTGTTGGGAAAGAAAAATGCTTAGAGAAAGCCTGAGGAGACCCTGGGCTTTCACCTGGATGAACTTAATCTCTGCATCAAGAAGACAGTGAAAGCTGAGACAGAACCACAAACCGTTTGTTTAGGGAGAGCCTGGAGCCAAGCTGTAAAGCCCTGAAGAGGAACCCCAGCTAACCTGATCATGAAATGCTACCCTTTGCTTCACAGACTCACTGCCAGGTACACAAAGGGACAGCGCAGAATGGCCCATGTAAGGAAGACATCAAACAACGGAGAACATCCCCAAGGAAGACTAAACATCAGACCTACCAAAGAATAAGTTAACAGCCTCCCACATGCTCAAAGATTTAAGGAAGCAATGAAAAAAACAAGAAAGAACTCAAAGGGAGACTGTCAAAGAGACAGATCAAACAAGGGAATTAGCATTTAATGCACACAGACATTATGTTTGGGTGACTTGGGTTTGGAAATAGGCAGTAGTAAAGACTACACACATTATGGGTATAATTACTGCCACTAAATAAACAGAACCATTTGGGGGAATGAGTGGTTAGCAGGACAAATTTATGTTTACAGCAACAAAAATAGTAAAAGGAAAAACATACTTCCAGTTCTATGATTTTACTGTGATTCTCTGATTCACTGTGGAACTTATTTTTCACACGGGTGCACCAAAAACTGCCGTGTCCAACTGCCATAATCTTGCAGGCAGATCAGGTGGAAACATAAACGTGAGGTCTAGCTTCTAACTGACACGAGAAATAGAAAGCATGCCCCCACTGAAATACTGGAGTCACTATCTAAACACACTGAAGTAGTCCCAGCAGTAGGGCCAGTATTATGAGAAAGATAAATATGAAAGTCTTCTGTGCCTGACCTGGGGTCAAAGGGATTTATTATGTCATTACAGCATAATTACCACTTGTTCTATGGCTGGGTCTCCTCCCATGCCCTCAGGCCACAGCCTCTGCCTTCAGAGAGCACCAGGCACAAGCAGGGCTGTGGTGAAGTTGGGCTGGGGTCATGCTATCTTACTAACACAGTAAGAAAGTAATTAATGATAAAGAATAAAGAAGATGACACATATGATGTTCCCAGGCACTGGAACTGTCACCAGGATTTATTTTAGATAGCATCTTAAGTTATTGTTTTGAAACAGGATCTCACCATGCAGCCATAGCTGGTTTGGAACTCACTATATAGCCCAGGAAGGCCTTGAACTCATGGGTGATCCTCTTGCCTGCTTCTCCTAAGTGCTGGGATTACAGGCATGAACCAACATGCCAGCTTTAGATGGCAATTTATACATGACTGGTAGCACTCAGGACCGTTTTGAAGGACACACCTCTCATCTGCTAAATTCTCCACTGCTGTTTTTCTATTTTAATGGTTTGCCTTTTAAGATACTAGCTAACCCTATTCAGCAACTGTAACTCTGAATCTACCAGCAGCCGCCTAGCAAAGTCTGAGGGAATTCTATTCCCTCAGGCACCGACTCTTTCAAAGTTACTAAGGAAACTTACTTAAATCTCTGTCCCCGCGTAAGAACTCAAGACTCAAAGGTTGAGGTAGAATCCCGCTTCCCAGAGAGGCTGAAGAGCAAGCAGCTCACCTCCTGTGTACACTCCCAAGGAGTCCTCGTGCTTCTTCTCACCGCTCATTATAAACCCTTCTCCACCTGGCTCCTCCTACAACTTCCTGTCAACTAGCTGCTGACCCCAGACTCCCGACCGCAGGTTAATTTTATTTAATAAAACGCATCTTTGCATCAATAAACAGATGTTCCAGAGCATAAGCGAAATTAACACACCCTAAAATAATATTCTGCAACACTCTGCTTACAAACTGCCATCGAATCAGACTCTGGACAGCTGCATACACACCTCCAAGAGAACCCAGTCATTCTTCCCTGGTAGGTGTCAGAAAGGGCACTTTCCCTGAGCAAAGGTTGCAAGCCTTTTTATGGCTTGTTTGCTTTTCGGAGCACTTAAAGAAGATGGGCTTTAACTGAACTCTTCAGTAAGTCACACTGAGCTGCAGCCTAGATATACATCCTTCAGCGGGACTTATCTTGATCTTAAAGGTGATAGGGAAGTCCTGTGTATATGTAAAGATGACACGTTACAGAAAGGTCTTGTTTATTTATTTTTCCTTTCAAATACAGGGCTCATTACATCACCACGTTATCCTGGACTCAGTGTTTAGTGGATCTGAGAAAGCCTTTCACAAAAATGAACGCTGTGAAAACCGGAAGGGGATTTAACAAATCTGTGCCACTGAGAGCGTGCATGGCCTGGTCTCTCGGTCCTTGAACCTGAGGTTTCAAAGCAGCCGACCCCATGCAGCTGTGTCCATTCCACGATGATGCTCCCTACTCTTTCTTCCCTCCAGTTTTGTCACTTTCTAGAGCTTGCTGCAGGCTGTTTTCATTTCGTATTCATGGCACACTTAGTGCACACAAATATTGCCAGGAATTAGATTCTAAATTATGTAGATCATACCAATTAGCACCAATGTTGGGAATCTCTAATTTTCCTCTTAGACATTTGATTAGCTGTTCTATACTCCAATAGGTCTTATTAAAAACTAAAATATGCGAAGGGTTTGCCCAAGCATGCAACTAGCTACGCGCATTTCTAAACCTTAAATTAATAAGTTCTTAAACTTCTTGTCCACAAACAAACAACTCAGGTGCCAAAGTTTCATGGGAAATTAATACATAGCTTTTCAACTCTGGCACAGACTTGGTTAATAGGAAAATGACCACCATGCTATCAAGTTAATTCCAAGAACACTAAATACATCAGCTATCAAATACAAAATGTTTCGTGGTTCTCTCAGATACATGAAGGTGAACAAGACTCTTAAAATTAAATGACCTTCTATGGAATTATATAATCAGGAAAGGATGGAAGTAAAGGCACTTGTGAGCAAGCCTGGAGACCTGAGTTCAAACCCCAGGTCCCAAGCGAAGGTGGAAGGAGAGACTTGACGCCTCAATGTCCTCTGACATCCACATGTGCACCGTCCGCACCTGTAAGACGTGAATTTTAAACGGTTTATAATCTCCCTAAATCAGCAATTCTTTGTGGAAGAAGAGAGAGAGATTAATTCCCAGAGGAAACGAACTGAAAATGTCCTTAACCAATTCCCGGCTTTGATCTCTAATTCTCTGGAAGCTCCTGACCATGGATTATCTTTGGAATAACAAAATGAAGTGAGAAAGGAAGATTTAGAAACAGGACAGTGAAGTCTGAAGAGAAACAAATGTAACAGCACTCTGTGCAGTTTGTGTAAACTCTGGTACAAAGAACAGTCCTTTAGCAGGAACCTGTACATTTTGTGGAGCTGTAGAGATATAACCTGTTTCTGCACATTACTACCCCCCACACATACCTCCATATTCTTTTCAAACATAGCTTTACTGACATGGTTTACATACAAGTCACCTGTTCACGTACAGAACTCAACAGCTTTACTACAGCGCTGTCTACTGTGGCTTCTTTCATTAAGCACAGTGAATGCTTTCAAGACTCGTCCTGTGGCTTGTATCAGCACCTCACTTCCCATTGCTTATGTGGGTACTTTGATTTCTGTGCTTCTGCCCAATGTTCACTTTCCTGCTTTTCTGTTTTGTTTTAAACAATTAAAGTCAAGTGACAGAATAACCATTTTTAAAACAACAGAGACAAGAAACTTTTAACCAAATGTAGTTTTGACCAGGATGCCTGCAAGCAATTATCTTAAACAAACGAAAATACGACATTATCTCTTTGTAGGGATCATGATCCCATAGAAATCTGGAGTAAAGAAAGAGAAAAACCAAAGAAGACACGGCACATTTCACATAAGCCTTGAAGGACAGAGAGAGAGAGAGAGAGAGACAGAGACAGAGAGAGAGAGAGAGAGAGAGAGAGACAGAGACAGAGACAGAGAGACAGAGAGAGACAGAGACAGAGAGAGATGGAGCAGTCATGGTGTCCCAGTAGCTGGGAAGAGGAGTCAGGAGGACTACTGTGAGTTTGAGGCCAATCTAAGTTACACGGTGAGTTACAGGATAGTCTGGGATACTGTCTCAAAAAAATCCAAACAGGAGCCCCTAAAATATCTCCTTATCTTTACGTTTGTCTATATCTATCCATGTTTACATATAATTGAAAAAATACATGAATTTGGAGGTATAATTTTTTTTTCATTTTCACCATGTGTGAAATTCCATTACTTAAACAAATATCAATTTACTGGGACTGAATGTAGTTTGGGGACAGAATCTGAAAGCTGCACTGACAATCAGACACTGTGTTTGGGGGGTGGGGTTCGAGACAGGGTTTTTCTATGTAGTCCTGGCTATCCTCAAACTCACAGAGATCCACCTGCCTTCAAAGTGCTAGCATTGAAGGTGTGTGCCATCACCACCCAACTTCAGACTCTGTATTTAAAAGCAAGCCTGAAATCACACCCCAGTGGCTAGAGAAGGCTCATCTCAGATCCCCCTCAGTGGAGACTGCCAGCATCCCTCACACAGAGGCTGCCAAAGCCGCTTACCCGTCTCCTTCACCTCTATACCACTGCCCCAAATTGTCTGGTACACTCGCTGAGGCTCCCATTGTGTTACTGTCAAGCTTGTTGGGAAGGTCCAAGTTGGTGATTATAACACAGTACATTTATAATCTGAACCTTGCTAATCGCCCAAATCTTGGGCACTCTGTCATTTCTCAACTGTCCTCAGCCAAAAAAGATATGGAGATCTGCCAAAACACAGGCCACTCCCTATACGCTCTGGGCTACTCTGACAACGCTCATCTTCATCCTTATCTCGTTTGTCCTATCTCAGCTTAGACATCAATCAGTTCCTCCTGGAAGCTTTCACAGCTCTCCCTGGACACTGCACTCCACTGCTAAGCGCGAGCTTGACCCTGTAAGGCTTCCTCCTCTGTTAGGCTGCCCCTGCTTTTTACTTAGCTCCCTCACCGGAACATAAAAAACTGAAAGGCAGGTTTACCAGCAGTTGAAGAGCGCATGGTATGCAAAACCCAATAAATTCCTGCTGACTGAGTAGTCCTCTGTGGTTCTAGAAAATAATGCAATGACAATATTTATAAAGACTTAGTTGTTATGTAAAGCATTATCATCATGTTAAAACATCTTCAGGTCTGCAGAGTAAAGGCCCCCCAAATGATTATGCCCAAGTCTATGAATCTGTCCATTCCTTCACGTTACAAAGAGAATAGAAGCTGCAGATGGGTGTAAGACTGCTCATCAGTTGACTTTGAACAAGGAGCTTACTCTGGATCACCGAGGGATCTGTGTGACTACGGGGGCCCTTAAACATAGGCAGTGCAGTCAAAGGGGTATAGGCAGGACTCTACAGGTCATGGCTGTCCGGGAAGATGGAGGAAGGGAGCCACCCGCGGGCGAGAAGCTGGAAAGTGGGGAACTGACTCCCCCCTTAGAGGCTCTAGGAAGAACTTGGTTGGCTGACAGCCTCACTTTAGCCCAGAGAGCAAGGGCAGATGATAGACAGTGTCTGCTGTTTTAAGTCTCTAGAGTTGGGGAAATTTGTTAGACCAGGGGGAATTCTTTCCTCCTTTCTTTTCTAATGGATGTATTCTGGGCTGGAGACAAGGCTGATGGATAAAGTTGCTGTCACACAAGCATGAGGACCAGAGTTTGGATCCCCAGAATTCACATGTGATGGGACTAGACACATGGAGTTGGAGGCCAGTAAGAAAGGTTCTTCTATGGACAAGGTCAGACACATAAGATGCAACTAAGAGTGCATGTTTTGTGGCATCATCAGTTGTTATTTTAGACATCAGTAACATGCCAGTGTACACTTTCTACCTAACACTAAACACAGGACAAGGTCCCAGGTTCAGTTCTTAGTACCACAGACAAAGGAACTAAGAGCTAAGGCAGACTCACAGTCAGATTTACTTCCTCTTTTTTTATGAATTTTATTTAAATTAGAAACAATCTTATTTGACATATCAATCCTAGTTCTCTCTCCCTCCCATCCTCCCACTGACCCCTCCATCCCATCCCCCATCCACTCCCCAGGGAGAGTGAGGCCTTCCATGAGGGATCATCAAAATCGTCAAGTCATTTGGGGCAGGGCCTAGGCCTCCCCTGTGTCATATTTACTTTTTAGTTTTGAACTTGTCTCCCAAAAGAATGTTCTGTGACACCGCGAGCACAAGAACTCATTCATACACACTTGTCTTTTGGCTGCTTGATGCACAGGGCTGTTGTCCCCAGGACAATGCTGCAGGATATGCAGTATCAGCTTCCTTGTAGATAAGTTGTGACCAGGGAGGAACTGAGTTCCTGATCTCAGATCACAAGGGTAGCATCAGGCACAGCACCGCTTCAAACCCACAGCTTTGACTCTACTGGCCTGACTCTGGGCTGCACTTCCATGTTTTGTTTTCCTCCAGCTTCCAGCCCTCCACGTCTTGGACCAGAGGGACACATTGTGAAGGGCAAAAGAAGAGTGAGATAAGGTGCAGGACGAAGAGCCTGCCTTCCTCCATCTCCCTCGGCACACTGCCCACCTCTGGTTCTGGCTATTTCCTGAGCCGTTTGTCTGATGCACAGATACCATGGTGACTAGCGCTGAGTAAACACCAAATGTTGTTACGGCAATCTTTACACACTTAATCTGAACTTGTCTGTTAAGTCATACAAAGTTTATGAGCCATTGACTGCCAGGGGCTGAGGAACTGGAGAAATGGGGATTAACTGCTAATGGGTTCATAGTTTCTTTTACAGGGGATCCAGTACCGACAATGGCTGCACAGTTCTGTGGCTATAATTAAACTACCGTGCCGTATGCTTTAAAAGGAAAGCTTTGTGGTCTGTTAATTATATCTCTGTTTTAACAACTTGGTATTATAAAAAAAAAAAAAGACATTGACAAGTGTTGGCAAAGAGACAGAAACTGTATCTCTCCTATACTTTAGTGGGGTTATGAGCTGGTGGAGCCACATAGGAAAGCACTGCACCTGGTAAACACAATGCTACCCATCGTGCAGAACACCTCCCATGATAAATGAGAGAAGTAAAAACATGCTCATAGAGGCATCACAGTGGACCAAAAATATCATAGCCAACATGTCCACCAGTGTACACATGAATACCTGAGAAATATGCTACATCCATGCAATAAAAATGCCATAAAATGAAAGAGCATACAAATATATATTACAACCTGAGTGAACCAGGAAAATGTGACACATGAAAGAAACCAGTCAAAAAAGATCTCTGATAAAAATATGTCCAGGGAGGGCAGATGTATAGAGAAAAAATAAATTAGCAATTGCCTGCAAGTGGGATGTCTCTGAGGAAATGACTGCTAACAGGTAAGGGGTTTGCTGGGCTTTCTCCCTGGCTCTATGGTCAGCTGACCTGGAACTATGTAGTCAAGGTTGGCAATTCTATTTCTAGCTCCCAAATGCTGGGATTAGTGGTGTGAGCCACCACTCCCAGATAGGTCTCAGTTCTTAAAGACAGCACCATCAGACTGGAAGGGCAGAGTCAATGTGCCTTTAAGGACAGTTTATACAATAAAGCAAGGTAATACATATGACACTATGTACATGTTTATCATCAGATCTTTTACAAAAAAATTGATTCACGCCCCTTAACAAAAATTACAAATTTTAAGTGAACACAGAAAAGACAAAGGAATATGAACAGTCAAGTTATAAGTTATCTTTCCTGGAGCCAAATTGTGGTTACCTCATTAAATAAGGACTAGTTAACAGGCTCTATGAGTGCTTGTATGTTTGTAGGCACATGTGTGTATAGGAATATCTGTGCAGGTATGTGCATTCAGAGGTTGATAGGCCAGAAGTTAAGGCTGGTGTTTTCCTCATTCACTCTCATTTCCTTTACTGAGGCAGGGTTTCTTGCTCAACTCAGAGCTTGCCTAGGTAGCAGCTTGCCCCAAGAATCCTTTCTCTACCTAATAGCACTAGGGTACATGCAGGCGTCCAGACCAGCTGGAGAGAGAGCTCAGTCATTAAGAGCACTGGCTGCTCTTCCGAGGACCTGGATTCAGTTCCCAGCATGGGAGCTCACAACTGTCTGTAACTCCAGTTCCTGGGGATCTGACACCCTCACACAGACATACATGCAGGCAAAACACCAGCACACACAAAATAAAAACAAATACAATTTTAAAGGAAAAAGGAATCTGAATTCTGGTTCTTGAATTTGTTCAGCAAGGACTTCATCTACTAAGCTACCCCTTCAGCCCCATATTTTTATAGTTTACTCTAAATTTTAAAACTACAAATGAAACCCAGGATATGGAGTAACTGCGTTTCTTATATCAGCCAGAGGACACCAGAGCAAAAGGGAGGAGGAAACACTCTCTTAACTCGCTCATCCTCTTGCAAACACTGCTGGCCTGGGTACAGTGTGTTCCTGTAAGGAACAGCATGCCAGCACCGTCATGTCTCTGAAAAAACAAAACAGCAACAACCAAACAAACAAAAAATCCAATCAACCAAACAACAACAAACAACCAGGTACAAAAGTCACCAGTGGTGACTTTTCCCCATGAGAGCCTGGTGAGTCAGACACAAAGATAAAGAGATACCCAAACCAGGTGCCTAGCTCAGCACTGGTACAAGACCGGAAATGACTTAAGTTCATGTATGCCGTTCACCTACTGAGTGAGGCAGAGAGAGCCTAGGTGAAGCTGTCCTAGCACAGACCACCACATGGCAGAGCCCCAGGCCCCAGTGATGGAGTAGGGAAGTTTAAGGGCAGCAGACAGCTGTGTCTTTATAAAGGCAGTAGTTGAAACAGGCCATGGTTCCTCTCCAGACTGACACTGGGAAGAACCACAGGGTGGGACCTGCAGATGCGGCTGCAGAACAGGACTAAAAGCAGAAAGGCAAGTTGGCTTTGGTAAAGGATAGTAAGAGAACGTGAAGGCCTTACCAGGGGGTGCCCTCTTAGCGGTGCCTTTTTTGGCTCTTGGACTTCTTTTTCCAGGTGTTTTTTTTTCCTGTCCTGAGGAAGGCTGATCATCTTTGGGAGCTTCGCGTGCCGTGTGTTCTGCTGTCTCCCCGGGGGCTGCCTCACAGCCGGGCGGGCAGCTTTCGTTATTGTTGAGACTGTCCTGTTCACACACCGGGGCTCTCCCCATCGTGCTGTCACTGCCAGTCACACCCGCAGGCCCGTCCCCGCCAAGCTGATTCTCATTTTCATCTGAGACAGAAGGCAAGGGCGTCACTCTGCTTTCCACGCTGTCACCCGGACGACATCCATCTTGTGGTTCTATCTGAAGATGGTACGTAGGAGCGTCTCTGTCATCCATTAGCGCATCTTTTGTGGAACTGTTTAAAGTCTCATCAAAGTCCTTCCATGCCTACAAAGACAAAAGCACAAAGGCTACTTCACTCTGTCACCTCTGGGGACACACCTGGTTACAGTTCCTCACGTGGAAAGGAATGGGTTCCATTCCTCCCTCTTCCTCTCTCGTCCAAATCCTACCCAGTTCTGCACGCTGGTACAGTGGCTCTCGAAGAGGACATCCCACTAAGCCAGAGTGTAAAGGCTGCCTGCACACCATGCTTCCGATGTGCTCTAGGTGGTTCTGAACGTGCAGCGGACTGGGGCCGCTGACTGGAGGAAAGACATTCCTGGTACGCAGGGTACCTGCTAAGACCAATCGCTCAGGATACCCCAGACATGTGCCAGAAAGTGAGACCAGTGGAGCAGGTACTTGACAGGCCTTGACTACATGGCCGAGACTTTTACAAATGACAGCAATGGAAGTCATGTTATTATTATTTTTTCTAGAAAGGCACATGGGAGATAATTTCCTCTACTGTTTCACTCTACCTTTTACTTTCTCAGTAGGGCACTGAGCACTGCTGAGGCGAACCTTACAACTTGCACAAGAGAACAGGCCTCAAAACACACAAGCCACACAGATCTACAAGAGATCAAAAGCCAGTTAGTTACCAGCCATTTTTTACCTTATCATTCAAAAGTACATTTTAAGAAAAAGTATGCCAGTCACGGTTAGCCCTGTTTCTGAGTCTGAATCAACTGTTCCAATAATTCTGAAAACATCCCCCCACACCCCAGCCCCTGTCCTCAGGTGATAGTATTAAAAAAAAAAAAACTTCAAATGTGTAAGTAGAAATTTTTATTATTTTTTAAAAGATTTATTTGTTTGTTTATTTATTATGTATATAGTGTTCTGCCTGCATGTCTGCTTGCATGCCAGAAAAGGGTACCGGATCTCATTGTAGATGGTTGTAAGTCACCATGTGGTTGCTGGGAATTGAACTCAGAATCTGTAGAAGAGCAGCCAGTGCTCTTAACCTCCGAGTCATCTCTCCAGCCCAGAAATTCTTATTCTTAAAAATGTAAATGTAAATAGGGGCTGGAGAGATACTACTGGGGTTGAAGGCACCCACAGAGCAGCTCACAAATTTCCATATCTCCAAATCTAGGAGATCCAGTGCTCTCTTCTGGTCTCTGCAGGCACCAGGCACACCCGTGATGCACACCCATGCAGGTAACATAAGATAAAAATAATAAAAGTAAAATCTAAAAAAATAACAAAAGTATGCAAATAATGTACAATTCTCTATAAAATATATAAGCAAAGCCAGGCAGTGGTAGCACACACCTTTAATCCCAGCACTCAGGAGGTAGAGGCAGATGGGTCTCTGAGTTTGAGGCCACCCTGCTCTACAAAGAAAGTTCCAGGACAGCCAAGACTAAAAAGAGAAACCCTGTTTATGAAAAGCAACAACAACAGCAAACACAAACAAGGGCTGGGGATGTAGCTCAGGTGACAGAGTGCTTGCCTAGAATGCAAGAAGCCATGGTTTCGATCCCTAGCACCACACAGATTGGACAGCACACACCAGCCATCCCAGTACTTGGGAGGCAGAGGGAGCCAACTCAGAAACTTACTGTCCTTTCCAGCTCTGCAGCAAGTCAGAAGCCGGGATGGATATGTGAAACCCTATCTTTAAAAATATATATATATATATTTATAGATATATAAATATATATACATATATACACATACACAATATATATACACAAATATATCATACACATATATCTAATATATAGATATTGTATAAGTCTACAATATTAATCCCATATAAATAAATGTATTACATACTTGTAACATATTTTGCAACTGAGACGCATTACTTCATACATAAGGGCATTCTTAGAAAATTTAAAAGTGTCTAAATCTGGCTGGTATCATTTTCCTTAAAACATGCTCAGCATATCTCTACTGAATTTATTTCTACTGGTTTTTTGTTCTGTGGGTTCTTTTGAGACAGGGTCTCTCTACATAGCCCTGTCTGTCCTGAACCTCACTTTGTAGACCAGGCTAACCTAGAATTCACAGAGATAGACTGCCTCTGCCTCCCGAGTGCTGGGGTTAAATGCCTGCACCTCTATCCCTCACTTCCATTTCTAGTCTGATGGCCTCGGCTGTTTTCTCATTTAGACCATCAGCAGGCACTGCAGCGTGTTCACAGTGTGAGTACAGGATCTTATCCTCTAACTCTAAGAGACCCAGAGGCCACACACTAGGGGGACCTAAGATAGAAGAAACGGGAGCTGAAGAGGCCCACAGTGATGAGACAGCTTCATGCACCCCTTACTGTGGCAGCCACTTCCCATGTCCGACCTCTGGTCTTCAAAACAAGGCTGCACTTCAAGTATTCACAATGTTTCAAATGAAGAAACAAAATACCAAGGTCATAATCCTGGAACAGAAGCAGAGCTGGGCCTGAAACTGTGTCCTCCTGGCTTGGGTCCTAAGCAGTTCAAGTCAATGGCTGAGGACAGAGGCACAACTAGGTTCAAATTGTGTCCTTGCCATTTTATAAGCTGTGTGGGAAACATTAGGCGAGTTACCTAGCAACTGTATGTTCCTCATCTGTATGACTGTAGAACTATAGAGTACCTATCTCAAAGGGTTGCGTTTTCTTCTGTTTTGGGTGAGATCAGGGATTAAACCCAGGACTTTCATAGGTGAATGTACCACTACTAAGCTACATGCTCCCAGTGTTTTTCACTTTACACATTTAGTGTCTCTGTGTGTGCATGCCTGCCTGTTTTGCTGTATGGGCTGTGTGTGACACAGCACATATATGAAGGTTAGAGAATAATTTATAGGAGTTGGCTCCCTCCTTCTACCATGTGGGCCCTGGGTACTGAACTCGGGTCATCAGACTTGGCAGCAAGTGGTTCTACTCACTCATCACTCTGCTCCTAACTTGCTTGAATTTTCATCTGAGACATGGCATTGCCAAGTTGCCCAGGCAGACTTCAGATCTGCTATGTAAACCTGGCTAGCCTTAAACTCGTGATTCTTCCCCCCCCCCCCCCCCCCCGAGACAGGGTTTCTCTGTATTGTTTTGGAGGCTGCCCTGGAACTCACTCTGTAGACCAGGCTGGCCTCGAACTCACAGAAATCCGCCTGCCTCTGCCTCCCGAGTGCTGGGGATTAAAGACATGCACCACTAACGCCCAGCTTGAACTCATGATTCTAATGCTCAACTTTCTGATACGCTACTTACTATGCCTGGTAAAAGGTCACTTGTGACACTTAGGTAACAGGACAGGTAAGGCACTTCAGAGAGTCCTTGGTCCAAACAGCAAACACTTAATAAGTGTTACTTCCCAGCCAGACTCGTGGTGCATTATACATTGGTGGTTGACTCAAGGGACACTCAGCCTTACTGTATATTCAGAAACAGCTTTTCCAAAATTCTAGAAATGACCAGGCTCTGGATGATAAACAATGCTGAGGTATCAGTTTACAAGGGAGGGCTCTCATTCAGGCCCTACAGTACTTACATGTCTCTTCTGAGTGTCCTGTCTAAGATGACTAAGATATTCACAAGTTAGTGGCTTGGGAAGGGCTGGAGAGATAGCTCGGTGGGTAAAATGTTTGCCTTTCAAACACTGGGACACCATTTGATCCCCAGAAGCCACATTTTAAAAGCCAAGAATACTGCTGGGTGTCGTGGCATGTACCTTTAGTCCTAGGAGACAGAGGTTGGCAGGTCTCTGAGTGAAAGGCCAGCCACAGCTACATAGTGAGCCCTTGTTTCAAAACAGCAACCAAAAGTAAATAAAAGCCATGTGTAGTTGCATGCAGATCACTCGGGCTCCCTGGCCAGCTAACCTAGCCGGTTCAGTCAGTACATGTATGTCTATAGGTAAAAATACACAGCTCCCAAGGAACACTCCGAGGTCTGGCCTCCACATGTACACACGAGCACACAAACACATACACACAAGATTTCTGGGAGAACAGGACATGATGTACACACTGGTAATCCCCACATGAGAAAGACACAGGTAGGAGGATCAGCCCTTGAGGGACAGTCAGCTACAAGAGAGCCCATTTAAAAAGCAAACAACTCCTTGGTAAGCTGGAAGTTATACGTATTTGAAGCTTTGCCACACACTTGGCCTCAAGTTCAAAGTATTCACACAACAGACTCAATTCTCATAGTCACCAGAGATAGTTACTTCTAGTCCTGTTACACAGTTAAAGAAGCAGAGACTCTAACCCATAGTGTTCTGTGAACAAAGGAGCTAAAAAAAAATTTCACTCCAGTGTCCTGCCACCCACCCTAAGACAGAGACATCTAAGTTCAACTTTCTTGAGGCACTTTTCTCTTCCCTGGAAAATGCTACATTTCTGAATAAATGGTTCCCAGGAGTCCTCTTCCTTCTATTGAGAGACTTTCTGGGTGGTCTTTGGGTAGGTCCACACCATAAGTGAAATAGCCACTCCCAGGAACATCAGTTTCCTCTCCTTGGGCTTCACCACAATTTACCTCTTATTCTTTCGTGGCCACACAATTAGTTTAACTTTCAAAAGGAACACTTTCAAACTGCTTTATAACACTGGGCCTCTTGATCTGTTAAGATTTTATTTTTTTAATTTTAATTTTGTGAGATACCTAGTGCATCAAGGCCTGGCTCAAAAGTCACTTACTCCAGTTTGCCTGGCTGATTTCTCTGTCCTCCAAGACTCCCATATAATGCACTCCTTGACAGCACTCTGCCAACCAGAGTCCTCCCCAAGTATCGCTCTGCACCAGAGCCCTCCCCAAGTATCGCTCTGCACCAGAGCCCTCCCCAAGTATCGCTCTGCACCAGAGCCCTCCCCAAGTATCACTCTGAACTGTTTCTGAACGTGTTTTTAATACGTAAGCCTTCTGAATGTGTGCTAGTGTCTAGTTCTGGCTCCTGCGGCTATCAGGCACACGGATTAAGTTTTCACTGTTTTCTTAGAAAGGGGGAGTCAGATGTTGACTGCCATCTGCAGTCTGACCCTGCTCTAAAAGGTAAAGGGGCCCGATGCACAGTGCTTGGCACCTGCCTGAATCCCTCCCACCCCAGGACAAGGTTTCTCTGTGTAACAGTCCTGACTGTCCTGGCATTCTCTGTAGGCCAGGTTAGCCTCAAACTCACAGAGATCCGCCTGCCTCTGACTCCAGAGCCAGAGTGCAGATATTAGAGGCGTGTGCCACCACTGCCCAGCACCTGTCTGAATTCTTACTACCCTGAATTCTAATCATTAACAAATTCTTCCAGCTTTGGAGTTAAAAGTAAAATGTCATATTTCTCTTCTTCTGCCAGCAATGGGAGAAATGACTGAGGAGGCCCAGGTAAACAACACTGGATGAAACCTGTGCTAACACTGCAATTGTTGTGGGGTCATCAGGACACGTGTGTGTTCACTTAATCCACACAATGCGGCCATTCTGTTAGAGGCCCCACGTCTGATCAATTCTTTCAAAGGCAGCACTAACACCAATTCATGGCTACAACACAGACACTAACATATTTTGCCTTTTAAAAGCATGACAGTAAGTCTGCCCGTTTCCAGACTCTTGTGGCAAAATAGCATTCCAAATATGTACATGGTGTAAGTTGTCTGACACGTTGACTCTCCAGCCGAAGAATTTCAAGCAAAGATAGTCAAGGAAGGCCTATACAAAACATGAAAGTCAGAAAACCTTAAGGAAGAAATAGCAAACGAACATTCTAAATTAACAATCTAGATGAAAATCTTTACTTGGCTAAAAGCACAAACTTAATCCCATATAAAATTTTAATCATTTTTACATCTGAATAGATGTAGTGATATTAAACACAAGGTGTTATTAAAGTGAGAAACAATGTACAGGAATAATTAGGTACATATAAATCATAAAGAAACACTTAAGGAGATTGCAACTGCCATATTTAATTCATTCATATGAGACTGAAAATACTCTCACACCAAACTTGGTCGGGTGGTGGTGGCCCGCACCTTTAATCCCAATACTCAGGAGGCAGAGGCAATCTGACCTCTGTGAGTTCCAATTGACCTGTTCTATAAAGTGAGTTCTGGACAGCTAGGGTCTCACAGGAAAACCCTGTTTCAAAAAAACCAAAAATCACAAAAACAAACAAACAAAGACTGACTTCTAAGTTTGAATTTGTCAGTTTACAGACAGGTCAGAAGTTCCAGGCACTGAGCCAAGGAGTTGCCCCACTGCCTTCAAGTCCAGATCTGCCCATCCCTCACCAACTCAAGAAGAAATGCTCCTCCTCCGAGTTTTCTACTATGGTCATTCATACATTCCCAGTCACTCTACCACCTTCTCATTAGAGACAATCAACACACACAGGTACCTGAAAGTCTCAGGTCACACACCCTGGGTACTCGGGTACTCTAACATGCTCCTCACTGCATTTAATACCATTACATTTCCTTTTTGCTCAAGCTCAGGATAGTCTCAAACTCAGGCTGAATGCTGAAATTACACCATGCTCTACCACACTCAGGTTATTTCAAACAGTTTTTAAATGCAGGTTAAAATTTCAATTCCATGCCAGGCAGTGGTGGCGCACGCCTTTAGTTCCACCACTCAGGAGGCAGAGGCAGGAGAATCTTAGAATTCAAGGCCAGCCTAGTCTACAGAGAAACCCTGTCTCCAAAAACAAAACAAAATTCAATTTCACATCTTAGCAATGAGTATTCCGCCTGCCTCAGCCTCCTGAGTGCTGGGATTAAAGGCATGCGCCACCAAGGCCAGGCTGACCACAGCCACTCTTACAAAGAAAACAATTAATTGGGGTGGCTTGCTTACAGTTTCAGGGGTTTATCTCATTATCATCATAGCGGGGAGCATGGCGGCGTGCAGGCAGACACGGTGCTGGAGCTGAGAGGGCTACATCTTGCAGGCAACAGGAAGTCAACTGTCTGTCACACTGAGGGAGGCTTGAGAAAAGAGACCTCAAAGTCCATCTCTACAGTGGCACAGTTCCTCCAACAAGGCCACACCTCCTAACAGTGCTACTCTCTTTGGGGATCATTTTCTTTCAAACCACCACAGTTGTGTACATCTATAAACTCAGCACTTAGAGTCCGAGGCACAAGGATTTCTGTGGGTTTGAGACTATGTGGCCTATAAGACTTTGTTTCCCCAAAAGGGGAAGGGCTTTTCACAGTGTACGTAATTCTATTGGTCCATGCTGCTCTGTGACACTGCCTTGACAATGTCATAGCCATGGTTCATGGTGACTCATTCTATGCTAATTCATTCTTGCTAATATAAGTTATGTGATAGGCATTTCCTGGCATAGACAATAATAATTAGCATAACATGACACTGTAAATACTTGTAGAAATGAATACTATATGCCTTTAAAACTAATTTCTACTACTTGTTTATTTATTTTCAGAATGTCAACCTCAGAATTATGCTGTCTTCCTTTTTGCTACTTCCTTGTATCCAAAAGTCAAAACATTCTGGGCATATCATAAAAGTTGTGTATAAAAAGCAAAAACAGGAGGAAAACAAAGAACAGAATCAGATTCACAGAAGGTTATATACTGAAGAAATGGGGTGGTCTGTTGGGAGCGGGCCTCGGGAATTACCTGGAAAGTATAAAGCAGCCAACGTGGGAAAATGGAAAAGTAGGGGCTACTGCCATTGTCTTCTTAGATGATTACTACCATAAATCTGTAGTGTCCATTCTGCCCCATATACACACTGTCTAGAGATGAAATCTACCATAACTCCAGTGTCCATTCTACTCCGTGGTATATATACACTCTTTTCAAATTAAGTCAAATACCAATGCAATTAAATTATAAAGTAGTAGCTAAACTGAGATCTGCACCCTCACCGTCTACAGGAGAAATTACCAATGAAATGCCAGAATTTTTGAGGATAACAAAAAAGGTTGTCTTCAGTCTATCTTAACACCAACTTTCATTTATACTGTATTCTGCAAAACAAGTCATTCTTTTTCCTACCTTTTTTTCTTTGTTTGGTTTGATTTTGCTGTTTTGATTTGTTTTTCTAGACAGAGTTTAACAGCCCTGGCTGTCCTAGAACTAGCTCTATAAACCAGGCTGGCCTTAAACTCACAGAGATCTGCCTGTGTCTGCCTCCCAAGTGCTGGGATTAAGGGCGGGTGCCACCACCACCTAGCTCTTTTTCTGCTTTTTTATGTGGACAACTGCATGACATTTCTCTTGACTCTGGTTTATCTCATGTTTAACACAGGAGGGTGAGTGGATACAGTTCACTTAGGTGGCACATGTACCCCAAGGCCTTGGGTTTGTTTGCTCTCCAGCACCCTTCACCCAAAAGAGATGACTATACTTCTTTTTAATCTGTAGGAATCTCACAAATGTTACCATCAATCTTTTATGGCTTTGTACTGTTTAGAGACACTTGCATTCTAAAATGCCACTGTTTGGTTTGTCAGCTTGCAAAGAAACCCAGGACAAGTCTCACTCAGGACCTGTGGCCCCTCCCAGCACTTCTCACCCCATCCCCTACCCTAAACTCCCATTCCAAGGGCTGGACTTCCTGTCCCTTCTCCCAGGCTTCTCAGTCCTATACAACTCAGCCATTCTGGCTACTTGCTCTCTTGGTTCTTCTCTTAGCTCCCAACTGGCCCTCCTCTCTTGGTTCTCAGGTGCTCTCTTGGTCATCTTGATCTCCTCCCCCCACCTCCCTCCCTCCCTCCCTCCCTGCCTCTCTCCCTCCCTGCCTCTCTCCCTCCCTGCCTCCCTGCCTCCCTCCCTCCCTCCCTCCCTCCTCTCTCTCTCTTGACCTCTCCACTGCCCTGCCTCTCTCATGGCCCCATTCTTCCTGCTGGCCATGTTCAGTCTGGACCCTTGCAGATACCTTCAGCTAAATTCACTCTCATAGCTACAATAACCCCCTTCTCCTCAACCACACCTTAGAACGGGCATGTCCTCAGTTTCCTTCATTGTTGCTATCAGTTCCAAACTTCATCTTTCTTCTTAGGGATTTTGAGTCTGTCTAACAGATGTAACACTGAGCCTACGGCAGATCAACAGCTGACTCAGAAACACGGCTCTAAAGAGCTCTGATGTTATCTCATTCCTTCAGGTCTAAGGCTCCTAACCTTAGCACTCCCTTCCAATTAAGTTCACAGAATGACTGTCACAACTGTCATTTCTTTTACTCTTACCAGTCTAAAACAAGGATCACTTTCTAGCTGACTATGTCTGAGTGTTACAACCCCTGCTATCTACTTTAAAACAACTGCCACAGGCAAGCTTGCACATTTCCTTCTGGCGTCCTATTGTCTGCCTTATCTTGAAAAACAATGACACACGGTTGGTCTTGGAGTGAGAACTTGTTGTCCTGCCCCAAATCCAGGAGGACATCTGTTTTGAACTGTGAACACAATCCAGGTGCTACACCTACTGCTCTCTGTAACCAGCACTGAAGACTTACTATGGGGATACAAACAAAACAAAGTAAGTCTCCACAAGGCAGCTGAACTCTGACCCTGGAAGTAGAGTGCTTTAAGTTCCCAGATGATAATGCACTCAACTGTAACAGTCTCTTATGAACAAGATGTATTTACTTAATGAGGGATGAGACATGCCAACCCTTAACAGTTCACACTATAAAACCGAATGAGGTTTCTACTTCAATAGGAAATAAATTATAAGCTGTATCTATTAGCTCTACCCCAACCTCCCTTCTACCCTATGAATCTTTGCTACAAAGAGCAATGTGATTAAGAGCAGACAAGTTCCCTAGGTGCCAGAGGAGGCTACTTGTGTGGGATGGTAGTAACGTGAATATTTAAGACTGTCTGATTTTTAAATCTTTTAAAATTTTATTTGTTATTACATTTAGTGTGGGGGGGTATCGGCAGCTTGTGGAAGTCAGAGGACAACCTGTGAGTGTCAGTTCAGTTGTCTCCTTTTACCAGGTGGGTCCTCAGGAGGGACTCAGACAGTCAGACATAACAGTACATGCCTTTACCTGAATATCTGATTTTGTCACACAAAGTAAAAGAAATAAGTCAGGTATGACACATTCAGGAAGAATTCAAAGCCAGCCTGGACTTCAGGGCAGGGGAGGGAAAATAAATACAGATGCCAACAGCACGAGAAATTTCAGATGGAAAACACAAGCAGAGTGTAATGCCAAAGAGAAGCTGAGAATGAATGTAAGATCCAAGAGCCACAGAGCACTCATGACATCACAGGGGAGACATCGATTATTAATGAAGGGATTGAATTCACAAGGAGTCGGCCTCCCAGTGTGACATCCATTTATGGACCTCCATGCCCTTTGCCTAAAAAACAGATGAAAGCCCATCTGTTCGCTGTGCCACCTGGCAAGAAAGAGCACCAGCCAGATGTTCCTGTCCCTGCCTTCTCTAATATGGCCATGAAGATCCTGAACCTTCCTTCTTGTCCATCACCAGCTCTGGCCAGAGAACACTAACATGGCAGATAGGAGACAACATATGAACTCCGCGTCACCTGCACGAAGGGACCAACCAGCATACTACAAAGGTGAGCAAACAGGAACTGCACAGCATTAACGCCGCACTGTGGAGTAGGAATGCTGAGGGGAAGTAGGAAGTTGTGAGAACTACAAACTGATGCAGGCCTAGACCACGAGAGTGGATTAATTGACATTATTTTTATGGACTAGTGCATCTGTGTGGATGTGTGCTACCTGTGGACAGAGGTACCTGAGGAGATCAGAAAAGGGTGTCACATTCCCTGGAGCTGGAATTACAGGTGGTCAGTATTGGCATGCATACACTGTTGGTAACCAGCACCTATTTAAGCAGTCTTAAGGCCTGCTCAACAAGAGGGAAACCATGTTTGGTACTGGAAACCTAGCCAAGTACCTGCGGCTAGTGAAGTCGTGGATCTTGGAGGAGTACCTACAACCACTTAACTAAACCAGCATAATCCCTAACTACAGTCTAAATATTTATCCTTATACCCGCAGATAGCAGCTCTCACCCCTCATCAAAGATACACAGAGACCATTACAGAAAACCAAAACCAATCACAATGAAGAGACAAAAGATTATGTAGTGCCCAGTCCAACGGGCATATCTGCTAGACACTCCTGCTTCTAAAGCTTGGGGAACATTACAGAAGAGGGGGAAGAAAGATGGGTAAGAACCAGAGGAACATAAGTTTGTGTCTCCTAGAAACATGGGCGAGGCTACACCCATGAAGTCTCATCAACATGCCTGCCTAAACAAGACCTGAGTGACACCAATGGACATGCTAACATGGAAGGGGAAAAACTCACGGGACTTCAATACAGACAAGCAGCTACAGGCAACCTGGCAATGCCGAGAGCAGGAGAAATGGTCTTTGTGGAACATTCCTCTACATGTGTGATTATGTGTCACTGTGATTGGGCTAGTAAAGAAGCTGACTAGCCAATAGCTGGGCAGGAAGAAGTTAGGCGGGCCTTGCAGAAAAGAGAGAGCTCGAGGAAGAGGAGGAGGGGGTTTCTCAGAATTAGGGAGGAGATGCAGAGGAGATGAACTTGTCCTACTGAGAAAAGGCCACATGGCAGAGTGTAGATGAGAAAGATGGGATAAATTAAAATGTAACAAGCCAGAGCTATTGGCTGAGCATTTATAATTAATATCGAGCCTCTGAATGTTTATTTGGGAGCAGCTGCTGAGACAGAGAGAAATCTCATCTACAGGTCTTCTCTAGGAAGACACCCCCAACTGGTCAACCAATACCAAGTGGTCAGTTCTGAGATCATATACAGACAGGAAACATTATATGGACCAAGCAGGCTGTATTTACGTATCTAGGATGTCGGTGTGTGTGCACAAAACAAGTAAAGAAAAAGAGCCCATGAATTTTAGAAAGGATAAGGGTACATGAGAGGGATTGGAGGGAAGAAAAGGAAACGGGGGCCTGATTATAATTTCAAAAAATTATTACAATGGTTTGAATTATCCTGAAATAGAAATTTTGTGTTAAGTCAGGCGGTGGTGGCACATGCCTTTAATCCCAGCACTTGGGAAGCAGAGGCAGGTAGATCTCTGTGAGTTCGAGGCCAGTCTGGTCTACAGAGCAAGTTCCAGGCCAGTCAAGGATAACTACATAGTGAGACTCTGTCTCAAAAAGAAGCGGGGGCGGGGGAGTGGGCCGGGGGGAGATACAGACACACTCATTCCATAATTCACAGATACCAAAAGTGACAATTCATAACGAGAAACCAGGACTAGAGATGGTTAGTACTCGGCACAGCTCTGCTTTTGGACTCAATCTGTCCCATTGCAGACAGGAGCCCTGACCTGCCAGCTCTGAAACCTTAAGTCACATTAGTTCAGATCCCTGAGTCTGTTTCTTTGTTGTAAGAATAGAATCGGGTAACACATGGGAAATGGGTAATACAGCCCATAAAGACGAAACATTAGTTTTGTTTCTGTGTACTATGTGTGTTCCTCTTGCCCGAGGCGGCCAGAAGAGGGCATCGAGTCCCCTCGGAATGGAGCTGCGGATGGTTGTGAGCTGTCATGTGGGTGCTGGGATTGAACCTGAGTCCTCTAGAAGAACATGAAATGCTCTTAACTACTGAGCACTCTCTCCAGCCCTGGACACGAGGCTTCCCCCATATGCTCACTTTTAAGTGGCTTTTGCCAGCTTGTGCTCTGTACTTGCTGTTGTGAGGCACTCTGTAGTGCCTAGCTCTATCTGGGGACGCTTGCACAGGCGGGTCAAGGATCACTCACTCCTTTGCTTTTGGGTGCTTCGCTCTAACAAGACATCCCACCTTGCATCACTTCCAGGATTACTTTTCATGCTGCTCAGCATGCAGCCACGGTTCCAAAGGCTCAGGGAGGATGCACAACTAGAGGCAGTAAAGCTCTGGGCCCCTTCTGCGGGCTCTGTTTGTTCCTACCCGCAACCCCCTCCCCGCCACTTTCAAGAGCCCTAGTGCTGTGTGACACAGTCCGTTCCAATGCTCTGTTTGGGTTCCTTGCTTCAGATACAAGGACTCCTTTTCAGTTCCCACAGGGCAGTTAAAATTCAAGCCCATTGGATAAATACCGCCACTCTGCTCTCTAAAATAGCTGCTCAAACATGTAACATTTGTTGAACATTTAACGAGTGCTGGGTACATGCTAACATTCTGTGCATGTTTTATTCCATTTGCATAGAAACTCTACTATCTTTCCCAGCTTATGGATAAGGAAACAGACAAAAAATAAGTAACCCGCTCTGGCTTAGCTAGCAAGCAAGCAAGCCAGTCTCAGAACTGGATTGAACCCAGATGTGAGTACTAATCCCTGTAAACTGTCATTCCTTCAAAGTTCCTGTGCTCCGTCTATCACAGGAGCAAGGAATGGCTGCAGAATGAACACACTTTCTCTTTTAGTGAGAAACCCTGAGACCAATTACTTTATTGGTGGGGGTGGGAGGGTGGGGAAGAATGTGAGTGTGTATGTCAGTGCACACATGCATGTATGTGTATGTGTGGGGGTGGGTCAGGGGACAACCTTGGGTGTCAGTCTTTACCTTTTACCTTGAGACAAGGCCTCCTGTTCTCCACTGCAATTGCCAGACTAGCTGGCCCATGAGCTTTCAGGATTCCTTCCTGTTTCTTTACCATTTCACCATAGAAAGTTCTGGGATTACAGATGTGCACTGCCAAGTCTGTCTTCATGTCCACCTATTTCACTGTGGAAGTTTTGGGATTACACATGTGTATTACCATGTCTGGCTTCATGTGGAATGACAGATGTGTGCTACCATGTCTGGCTTCATGTGGGTTCCTGGGACCATAACTCAGGTCCCTGTATTTATGTGACAAGTTCTTTACCACTGAGCCATTTTCCCAGACTCCCCAATGGATTTTTTTTAAATCAGCAGAAACATTAGATGGCACCCCGAGTTATATCTTATACTGCATTCTAGTATTAAAACATGTTTCGTCATTTGTGAAAGTGTTACTTTCCTACTGATAGCAAGAAGTTTGGCATTTCCAAGATACATCGCACTTACTACTATTTAAATTTAAAAGGATTCCTCTTTGAAAAAAGTTAACTTACAAGCTAATGGGGAACACACAGACAGAATCAAGAACTGACCACGGAGAATAAAGAAATGTCTGACAGAAGGGGAAAGAAGAAAGAGTAAAAATTGAGCAGGGATCTCCAGGCCACAGGATAAATGCTCATTCTCTTACAACATCAAGACACTAACTCCATGCGGAAACGAATGGAGTAGTCAGCAGCACCACAAAACACCCAATAACTTAGGTTTCAATGAGTGACTTTATGAAAGCAAGTGATTACTTAACTCTACAGTGAAGGGTAACTACAATAGCGGAGAGAGACAATAACACCAAAAATTTTACAGTGCTTACTCTGTACCAAGCTCATCGTAAATCATTTGTTTTCACAGCAATCCTACTAGGCAACTGCTATGAACACGGCGGCCACACCCTAGATAAGGAAACTGAAGTATTAACAGGTTAGGTTACTCATTCTTGGCCACACTGCTCTCAGAGTAGGGACTTCAGCAGAGAGCTCCGCAGCCTGCAATTCAGTCTCTGAAGGCAAAGACTCCGTAACCAGGTAGACTGTGAGCCCTGTGCTGAAGACTCCGTAACAAGGTAGACTGAAGAGTTTGGACAAGCTAGGGGAAGCACAAAGGGCAACTGACAATACTATCCCTAGCAAAGCCTGGCCGAATGTGAAGCATGCCTGATGCAGAGAGTACATGAAGTATCTCCAGATACTATTTGTAAATGGAAGAAGCAGTATTGCAGGATCCAGGATACACTACCTCGGTGTTGCTTCTTTCTTGCTGTAGGGTTTCTTTCAAGTTATTTCATGCATGTGCTGCTATTATTGCCCAACTGGAGTTGAAGCTTTTATGGCAACAGAAACATGTCTTTTGCAATCCTCACCACAACACAGCCCAGGGCACATAAAGATACTAAACATATGCTTGTCCAATTGAACTATAACACTAAAATTTCACTTTCACTGCCTCTTACCCAAAGACAAACATATTTTTACATGAGATGGTATTTTAACCTTACTTAAGAAACCCAGAGAGACAAGGGAAGCTTGAGAAAAGGGTACTTCTGTCTCTGAAAGATTAAATATGATATGGTCAAGGCAGAAAATTCCCAAAAGAACACATGAATTAGTTGCTTTTAAAATGAATTAAATTAATGGACTCATTCTGCTTTCTGACACCATAACGTGGGAAAATTTCGAGTTTGTAATTACAAACATATGTGCTATGCATATTGATAGAACAAGCTGACAAATACACAGAGAATACAAAGGAACTGCTGTAAGTTCTACTCTAAAATAAGGACAAATGAAATCAGGCCAGGTTCAACTTTAACCAAAGGTTTCCATTTGGTTTCTTCTCCTCCAGTTTTACTTGGGACATTCCCCTTCTCTCTCTCTCTCTCTCTCTCTCTCTCTCTCTCTCTCTCTCTCTCTCTCTCTCTCTCTCTCTCTCTCTCTCTCTCTCTCTCTCTCTCTCTCTCTCTCTCTCTCTCTCTCTCTCTCTCTCTCTCTCTCTCTCTCTCTCTCTCGAGATTTATTTATTTTATGTGTGTGAGTGCTCTATCCGAATGTACACCTGCCTGTCAGAAGGCAGCACCATATCCCACAATAGATGGCTGTGAGCCATCATGTGGTTGCTGGGAATTGAACTCAGGACCTCTGGAAGAGCTTCAAGGTGCTCTTAACCACTGAGCCATCTCTCCAGCCCAATCCTTGTTCCATTCTTGATGATTTTTCTACCTCATAGAAAAGCAACCTAGATAATTCCACATTGTGAGACCCTGTAAAATAAGTGGAATAAAACTGGTTCCATATAAGAATGACCACGCTTATTGAAACTGAATAAAATTAGTAAATAAATGTTACTAAATAGGATGCTCCTGACATTTTAAAGGTAAACAACTAAAATAAAGGGATGACTTGGGATACCAAGTAAAAATGGAGCCATTCTTGGAGAATTTGAACAGAAGGCATGAAATAGTGAACCAGGAAGATAATAGTATCATTATTACTTTTTTCCTGAAGAATTTTTAATCTAAAATTAAAAATTAGCTCTAAGTCAGACCAAGCTGGGTGTGATTATGTAGCCTATAATCTCAACATTTTGGAGGCAGAGGCAGGGAGATGACCCCGAGTTCCAGGTCAGTTTGGGCTCCATGGAGAGTTCCAAGAGTGAATCCTAGTGTTAGTCAAAATTAACCAAATTTAGAAATTAAGTTTAGGAGGGTCAGGAGCTCAAAGTAAGGGTAGGCTATATACATAGAAAGACCTTGTTTAAGTAAAAAAATCAGGAGCAAATAGCTCAATGGTAGAAACCTTGGCCTAGCATGCACAAAATCTCCAGTTCTAATTTCAGCCACATGCACACATGCACGTACCAGCCAGAAAAAGATAAAGAACCAATCCTAAAGATGGGTAGTCACCAAAGCTTTTTCTCCTGAATGACTTCCTGACATGTTCTTTTCCTTATCAAGATTGAAAATATCTACCTTAAAAAAATCTTCCTAAGGGATGGAGAGATGGCTCAATGGTTAAGAGTACTCACTGTCCTTCTGAAGGTCCTGAGTTCAATTCCCAGCACCTACTTGGCAGCTCACAACTGTCTGATGCCTTCTTCTGGTGTGTAGATGTACATACATGCAAAATACCCATACACATAAAATATATGAATAAATAAAAAATCTTCCCAAAAGCTATATAACTTGGCAGTGTCCCATCAAAATAAAAAGCAGGGAGGGCAAAATGAATCCTAAAAACAGAAAAACCTAATTCAATCACTGAAACTTTTCAAAGTAAAGCATGCTGAAACAAGACTGCCAAATGTTTCCATGCTGGCGCTCCCATGAATTTTGAAGGCCAAGTTTCCATGGGCTGCTGCTAAAGGCAAAGCTAATGTCCTTTATCACACATCTCTATGAGGTCCACTGCAAAGTGGGGCGGGGTAGGAAGGTCAGTAGGGGAAGAGGATAACAGGGCTGAGACATGTAGCTGGTGTCCTGGGATGTCCTAGTTCACCACACAAGCACGCAGGTTCAAACACTCTCAGTACGGGTTATGCTTTTAGTCAGGGCTGAGACATGTAGCTGGTGTCCTGGGATATCCTAGTTCACCACACAAGCACGCAGGTTCAAACACTCTCAGTACGGGTTATGCTTTTAGTCAGGGCTGGGAAGAAGCAGAGGGTGTGGGGAAAGCCTACCAAGAAAAGCACAGAAATGTCACCCAGTCTGGCTCTGAACTCAGTTTTTCTGAACATGCCTTCACAGGGCTGGATCACCATGCTGGGTAAGAAAAGAATGCTGGATCCAAATTCCAAGGATTGGATTCTACTTCACACTCTTCTAGTAACTGCTTTGAATGGCTTAGACAAGATACTTGATCCCTGTGAACTTTAATTCCTTCAGCACTAAAATCTCGAGGTTCCACAGAGACCCTTTCTCTTTTCTAGTTCCATGGAAAATGCCTGTCATGCTCTTCTAAGCACTGACATTACTCATAATTTTACTTAAAAGATGTAAAAAAAACAAAAACTGTCTTTATTTATGCTATGGCTCTTAATACGACCATTAAGCCATAGCACATTGACAAGTAAGGCAACAAGAACCACACCAATGAGATCAAGGCATCTGGGGCAGTCTAGTCAGCACTGTTCACGTACTGAGCTGGGTCCCTGAGCCGCCCGCCCTTCAGCTCCAGGGTGCTGGACAAGGGCGCAGAGGGACCCAGCTCGTCTCCCACCGTCTCCTCTGTTGACTATGGAGAAGTCTTTGCTCCTCACAGCAGCTGTGGCGTTGTGCCAAAGGCATGACTTACGAATTTTACCCCAGGTTTATAAACACATGTAGACCGCAGCACTGACACGATACCTCGGAATGCGGTTTTGTGAACCTTGAAATTGAATAAGCCTGGGTTGTTTTCCTCCAGCTTTCACTGAAATAAAAATAGAAGAATTTTTAAAAACCTCACTCTTTTTTCTTTTTGTACTTTTCTCTGTTTTACCGTTTCTCTAGAATAATTTTTTTTCTAACTATCTCAAGGAGTCATTAAGACACAGTTCTCATCATACAACTCACCCACCTGAAATGGGCTGACAATCCATCCATTCGAGACATTTTCATCACCCTTAAAACATCCAGCTGATGATCCCTGTCCCACAGCCTTCTGCACCCACTCAAGCCACTAATCTCCACAGTGAGACTAAAGGGCGGACACAGGTTCAAGGGTGGCCTGAGCTGTAGTGTGTTCCAGACCAACCTAGGGCTACAGCGTGAGAGCCTTCCTAAAGCAAACAAATAAAGCTACACCACTCTGCCTGTCCCTATAGATTTAACTATTTCAGACATTTCATATACACAAATCAGAGCAGGTGTAGTAATGCACATCTTTAATCCTAGCACTCAGGAAGCAGAGGCAGGTGGATCTTGTAAGTTTAAGACCAGCCTGGACTACAAAGGGAGTTCCATAGCAGCCAGGACTACAAGTTCACAGGCAATAACACCAGAGTCTACTCACGAGCCTACGCATTTCAAAGTTATTCACCAAAGTGGAGGATTTTCTAATGTATGTATATCATAATATGTTCTCTTGCATAGATTAGTGCTACTTAAAATCCATTTCTTTAATTCATCTAGGGTAAAGTATAATATTTCATATGGCAAACACAATTTTAACTACTATAAAACCTAAGTTGAGCTTAGTTTAATGTCAGCTTATCTCTTAGTCTTCCAAATAAGGAGCAGAAACTTAGCGCTATCTATCGTTCCGGGAGTTAAGAAATTACAGTGTCCAGGATAATTCTTACTCTTAATTAAAGGCTCTCAGCATCTCACATATCCCTTTCAATCTCTCCTGCATACCAGAGGCAGATTAATCTTCAGAAAACATCTTCAGAAAACACTACCTTTCTGTCTCACATAATAAAAACAGTGGCTCCACATACTTGTGGAACAAACAATTCATGTCTCAAAAATCAATAATGACAAGTTACTGTCCTCTGCCCAATTTAGTTCATGTTCTCCCATCTTATATTTTTACCGAGCATCAAAATATTCTCTTTGAAAAAAAAAGAGAAAACAAATAAAAAAACAAAAATATTCTTTTTTGACACACTCAAATAAAGCTCAATATCTGCAACATCACATTACCAGTATCTCCATATCTCACACACTGCCTAGGAAAATGACAACGGTGTGAGCCAGAACAGCATCTACCCAGCTTCAGTTACTGTATCCTTTCCAGCACAGCCTCAGGACCAAAGCACACTGCAAAGCTACTCTGAACCTTCACCTCCAGGCCCACCGATCCCTACTCACAGTTAGCCTCAGCTGGACCACAACAGAAACCAGCATTTTCCTCTCATCTCAGAGGAACGCCCCCGCATCTGCTATTCTAGAATAATCTTTCTGCTGTACCCACTTTTGCACCTCCTTTATTTCGTCACAGAGCATGCCTGGAAGCAAGCCCATTGGCAGCTCCATTCTGCACCCTGGGGAGCTCTTGAGTAAAAAACACAGGACTCCTTCCCCAAATCCTAAATCAATGAGGAACTTTGAACTTTCCATGAAAACTCATCCACAGGAATGACTCTCCACTATAAAACACACAGAAGACAAAAACTGATGTTTAAAACAAACAGAAATATTCTTGAACATTCCAGAGAGAGGTACAAGGAATGATTTCTGAAAGCATAAAGGATCCAAGGTGGTCAGGCATGGTGGAGTTGCCTTTAATCCAGGACTCAGGAAGCCAGAGGCAGGCCAGCCTGGTCTACATAACTGGTTCCGGGTCAGCCAGGGCTACACAGTGAACCTTGTCTCAAAACAAAACAATAACAAAAGGCCCACCTAATGTGCTTTTTTAAAATGAGTTTTCCCAAATACTGTATTTGGATAGGAGCTCTGAGGGAAAACTAGTAAAGACAGGTAATCCCGAGCTAGACATTCTAAGAAAAGGGAAAACCAATAATAAAAACGTCATGGAAGAACACTTTCCAGTGTTTTTTGGTTTTTTAAGGATTGCTGGTAGATTACACCTTTTCATTCCCCCCTCAAAAAGATGTGTAGTTGGCATAGGTGGGCTGGAAATGTCCTCATGTCTCCTTGGAGTCTGTGTCCCTATTTCTGGCCAATTCATCACACTATCAATACAATGGAAGACATCAATGGACCCTGGCTGCTAAATAAGTTTTTACTGAGCTTTCTTAGACAAGAAAAAAATTAAAATGCAATTATCTTTTCTGTCTTTGAAGAATTACTTTTTTATAATTGAGGAGAGGAACGAGGTAAATCAGAGTGCTCTGACCTTCCCTTTCCAAAGATGCCACAACAGGCCCCAGTCAGGAAAGGGAACATGCTGCAACCTGAGGTGTGAGGCTCTCTTCAAGATCTCCACTCACACTCTGCTAAGGCCCAGTGGGAGCTCTCCAACAAAGGCTTCCCTGAGCACTGAGCCTTATGGAAAGGAGGCACTGCACATGCAGGCAGAGCCCTCACTTCTAAAGCAGACATTCCTAGAATAGTTGCTGCTTCAGCCTAGACAGGGCTCCTGATGGCTGTACCTAGGCATACCTTCTGAGGCTGTCAGAGAGTGTGAACCCTGCATAAAAGCAAAGCTCTCCACAGCATGGCTGGGGGCTGTAAGAATTGAAATATACAGTGGGCTTTGTGAGGTAAATGCTTTTCTAGCTTAGCGGTTACTCTGTAATAGATTGTCCTTGCTAAGAAAAGACGGGGTTCCAGGACCAATTAAATTCCTTGAAACTGGAGTTCACATGAAATACTAAGAAGAACCTTAGTCAGATGGTGGTGGCACATGCCTTTAATCCCAGCATTCGGGAGGCTGAAGCAGGCAGATTTCTGTGAGTTCCAGGCCAGCCTGGTCTACACAGTGAATTCCAGGACAGGCTCCAAAATTACACTGAGAAACCCTGACTCAAAAAAACAAGCAAACAAAAAACCCAAAATACCAAAAACAAAACCAAAAAACCTTTCATCCTCTTCTAATCCAAATGTTTAAGATATGACTAAAGTAGGGAAGACTCATGACATGGCTTCTATTTTTGACAGTGTTTATCTAATGTTTTAGGTACATCTCTATCTGACACAGTAAAAAAAACAAAGAACTCCACAACAAATCTAAAAATAGTTTGAGGAAAACATCTGGGACACTAGGACACAGCTCAGTGGTAGAGTTCTTGCCTAGGCTATATAAATTCATGGGTTGGGCCAGTGAGAAGTTCAGGGGATAAAGGCACCTGTTGCCAACCCTGACAACCTGAGTTCAAGCTCCTGGACCTACACGGTGGAAGCAAAGAACCAACTCTCTCACAAGTTGCGCTGAGTGTCCCTTGGCCTATGCACTCATACATGCGTGTACACACACACACACACTCTCTCTCTCTCTCTCTCTCTCTCTCTCTCTCTCTCTCTCTCTCTCTCTCTCTCTCATAAATGTAATTAATTTTTTTTAATTCCAGGGTTCAATTCCCTGCACTCAAACACAACAAACTACTCACTATGTAGCATAGAAGAATGGCGCCAACTTGAGACAATTTTTCTGCTTCATCCTCTCAAATCCTGGGCTACAGGCTTTAAGAGCAAGCTTGGTCACTGCTGAGTATGCGGGAAGAGACAATATGGACTACTTTCTCAAATCCTTATAACTTATGTACCTTACACTTGGACTAAATACACATTTTCTAAAGTCTATGGGTATGGGGGGGGGGCAACCCTGAAATCTTTGTATGTTCATAAGGTAAAAATAATTACGCTAAGCTTTAGTAACTAAAATTCATTTTTAAAAAATAAATCCTGCCGGGCATTGGTTGTGCACGCCTTTAATCCCAGCACTCCAGGAGGCAGAGGCAGGCAGAGCTCTGTGAGTTCAAGGCCAGCCTGGTCTACAGAGCGAGTTCCAGGATAGGTTCCAAAACAATACAGAGAAACACTGTCTCAAAAAACAAAATCCTAATTGAAAAATCTTTAGCAATGACTTTTGGTTCACCCAGTAATTTTATTAAGTTTACAGTACTAAGAACTGTACTATAAAAAGACAGAAACTGTGAATAAGGAAGGGCTAGGCATACATATAACACAAGAAACAGCAGGCGCCAAACTGCCTTAAAGTACAGTACATCTAAAAATTCTCAAACACCCAAGGAAACATTTATCCCATACTCTTAAAGACCCAGGAAAACAACGCTTTGTTGCACCACAAGGTACACATATTTTAAGAGAATCATTAACTTCAAAATCTACAAGAACCTGAAGAGGTTATTATGCTTCCATTCAGTTAGAACAGCACCACCTAATAACACTGAGCTTTCAAAACACAGATAATAGTGAAGAAGGATAAAATGACCGCTCAGGTGAGCACCACCTAGTAACACTGAGCTTTCAAAACACAGATAATAGTGAGGAAGGATAAAATGACTGCTCAGGTGGCCGTTTTTCAGGGATGTCAACGTAGACATTCTCAGAAGAAAATTTAACAGATATAATCACAAGATGAAATTAATTATTTTTTATTTATTTACTATGAGACAAGGTCTTACTATGTAGACCAAGATAGCCTTGGGCTCACAGAAATCCACTGCCTCGGCTTCTTTCTTAAGAATTAAAGGTGTTCATCACCACAGGGACTATGATGCTAATTCCTACAATCATAAATACTGTCAAAATGTCAATGCCCAGACTTCATTAAAGGGTGCTAATTTGCTACAGTTTCAGAATTCTTACTAGGTAGTGCAACAGGGGAAATGCAGATTTGTCATTGTTTTGATAGATGCATGCCACCTTTCCATTCCAAATGGCCAGTGGTGACAAAAAACAGGAAGTCCTAAGATAGCATGGCACAGTAGGGCAGTGGGGGGTGGGGGCATGACACAAAGTTCCCACCTCCAAATATGGTCATTTCAAAATCATGCCTAAAACACGCGCAGAAATCTCCAAATGTCATAAAACTCTAGAATTTTAGAGTATACTACATTTAAAATAATATTCCATATGAATTACTCCAATTGTTTAAAAAACAAAAGCAGTCCCTTGTTGAAAGTAAATCTATTTTCTCATGGGGATGATCACAAGGGAAAGTCTGTATTCATGTAAATCTTAAAGGCTCAAAACGGAAGAAAAAATGGCATAGCAGTTTAAAGACATCAGACCTTCCCAGCCAGAACAACTCTTTTGGAAGCTCCTCATCAAGCATTAAAGGTGGTTTCTAAAGAAACTGAAAAATTGCCAGGCTGTCAGTTTTGTTCCTCAAATAATTAAAGTAAATTTACTAGGGCTAGTTTGCAGAAACCAATGTTTTTTGTTTTTTGTTTTTTTAGAAGGGATCTATGTTGTCTAAGCTGAACACCCCCCCGGGCTTGTGAGCCCCCTTTCTCAGCCTCTGCAGTAGCTGTGACAGCAGGAATATACAACTTCACCCAACTTGTTTTTCTTTAAGAAAAAAAATACGTTTTTTTGTTTTTAATTTTCTTGTTTTAGATTTTTGGTTAGATTTTAGAAACAGGTTCTCCTTATGTTACCCAAGTTGCTCTGTCGGATCTCCAACTCACCATTCTCTTGCGTCTAAAAAAAACAAGTTTTAGTACATTGCATATTTAAGCTATATAGTGGGATTGTATAAGATACATGTGTATTACATAAGATACATGGACATTAAAGCGGTTATTAAAACGAAACAAATGAACACAATCATCCTGTCAGTTATCCCCATGCACCCAGGCATGGCTACAATGTACTCACTTAGCCAAAAGCTTACATTAGTCCTAACTGCCACTCTTACTGGCTGTGCACTAGCTCAGTCTACCTGATCATCCTGCGGATTTGATACTTTGTATCCTTTTGCCTGTATCTTCAATTTTCTCTTTGTGGTCCTGAATTGTATTCTTTTTATCAAACTAACCGCCGCCAACAATCAACAACCGCCACCAATGTCTAGTTTTCAATGCAAATGAAAACACTACCAGAATGCACACAACTCTTTCACAAAAGTTAGTATATCCACCTTTTTCAACTCTGTATTTGCTCCTGTAAACACTCCACAGACTGCCTTACAGTGAGTCAACTGGTCTATAAAGACTGGATTTTAGATAGAAAGTCTGTTTACCAATCAGGGATGCAGATGTGTTTCTTGTACTAAATGATAAGAAGTATTAATTAGGAACTTACTAGAACACAGGAGTCAAGACAGGACCAAGACAGGATCCCCACAGAGGTTAGCTGGATTCTAGGTTACTTCAGCTCAACCACGGATGGTGTCACTTGAATTAGCACACCTGCTGCAAAGCAGTTCCTAGCAGGCATCTAGATGATGCTGTAGCAGATTTATCTAAAACAGCCACAATTCCCTTTAGCAAACAAACTAGGGTTCCCACAGTTTCAAAACCAAAATACCATACCCTCTTCCCTTCTGAATCTTGCCTGAAAAATTACCTTGCCCTTGATAAGAAACACCAGTCTCCAGAGGACCACATCCCCCAAAACCATTAGCCATTCTTGAAACCGGTCCAGGAAATAACCTAACAACAGCAGGTAGGTATCCTACCTGTTTCACAACAAAGTTCAAGTGTCTCAGAGGGCCCCTGGTTCTCCCTACTTGATGCCGACAGGCTAGGTAGACAAAGACTCATGCAGCCCTGACACGCTGTTGAAATAGGGATGGAAAGAGCTGTCACAATGACATCCCAGGAAATGACTGAGCACCCTATTCATCTTATTATACTCACTAAACAAGTGCTGGGCATCAGTGCTGACTGAGTTCAGGGTCAACAAGGAGCAGGAAGACGCTTCTTAGAGCCCTCCTCCTGCACAGCACCTTCTCAGTTTGAGAAAGGAAGCACTTAGAAAGAAAAATATAAATAAGAAGAAAGGGTTCTCAGGTATCTCAGAGAGAATCAGACTCCCAGGGTAGAAGGGCATTTTAAGCATCGAACACCAATCTTATGGCTGGCTACGTGCCAGCCAATGAGGGAGGGAGGCATTGGATACAGGTGACTCTGGAACATTTGCAACGGTATCAGTCCTAATCAAGATGTTCTGTGTATGTGAACCACGTCAGAACTGCAAATTTTAGTGGAGAGGATTAAAGCCATTAAGGCTATTCCCACCTGGTGCATGAGACTGATAGAAAACTTTTAGAATTGTCTTCCATCTCTTCCCCAGGCTCGGATCTGATGATGTAAACTAGAACTGTCATCCAGTATTTCCCAGTTTCAGTTCTCATTCAAAAGCTACAAGAAGACTAATAGTAGTTTCCTTTCTCAAGCAATTTGATTATGATAACATAATAAGAAAAATAATTTAAAGACAGTCAAAAGTAACCAGCAAGCACTATTAGGAAGAACAATTACTTCAAGGGGGCAAAAACAGCACAGGATACAAAAACCACAATTGTGATCACATAAACTTTAACTAAGTTTTTCTAAAAATGTAGGTATAAATGCTGATTATAAGATTCATTTTAAGCTGGGCAATGGTGGTGAGCACCTTTAATCTCAGAGCTCACAGGCAGATCTGAGTTTGAGGCCAGCCTGGTCTACTGAGTGAGTTCCAGGACAGCCACAGAGAAACCCTGTCTTGCAAGACAAACAAAACAAAACAAAAATCATTTTAAAAGTGAAATGACTGTTGCATTTTTAGCATCTGAGGCCTAGGGGTGGGGGTGGTTTCTGTATTACTCAAGTACTTGCAGACGCAAACAAACAAGTAATCCATTAACACTATGAAAATGGAAACAACTGAGCGCATGATACATGCCTGCAATCCCAGTTAAGGCAGGAGGAGGAGGAGTTTAAGACCAGTTTAAATTACAGTCAGTCTTTCAAAAGACCAAGGGCGAGGGCTTAGTTAGTAAAGCATTTGCAAGCATGAACACCTGAGACCTGATCCCCAAAGATGCAAATCTATAAGCCCAGTGTTTAGGGGGTTTATTGCTGGTGCTCTCTGGCCAGACAGCCTTACAGAATCTGTCAGGGACAGGCAGAGGGACAAGTCTCAGACAAGTAAAGTGGACAGTGACTGAGGAGTCATCTGACATCACACCACACAGGGCACACACGTGCATGCACACACAAACATGTATACACACATGTACCACATACACAAACCAAAACAGGGTACTGGGGGGTAGCTATGAGGCAGATCATTTGCCTAGCTTGTGCAAAGTCCAGGGTGCGGTCCCTAATGAAGAATGGGGGACAAATAAATATAACTTCTCTCCCGCCAACTGTTAAAAAGCAAAATAAACACTGTTCTAAGTTCTCTAGGACTGATTAGGCTGTGGTCGGCAGGCATTATGAAATTTTTAAAAATGTACTTTTCCCACAGTGTTAAGTATATTTACTTTTTGTGGTGCCAAGTATGGAATTCAGGGCCTAATACATGCTAAGAAGCAAGTGGTCTACCACTGAATTACATTATATTGCCTTGCCTTAAGAGGCTTACTTTAAAAGCGGAAAAACTCAAGGATACACTTGATAAGTGAACTTTGTCATTTTGCTAGATCCAATTGTTAAAATATTGCTCTGGGAGAGGTAAATCTAGACTACCTCTGAGTTTATCAAAATGCTCGTTTTGGGGGGGATGATCATCTTTCTTTTTCTCCTTTTCCCAGACATGGTTTGAGTATATCCTAAGCCTGCCTTGAACTCATAACGCATCCCGGGCTGTCCTCAAACTCGTGGAACTTCAGTCTCCTGAATGCTAGGATTAGAGGCTTTCACCACCATGCCTGGCTACAAAATTTTCAGTGAGGGAAGGAAATTAAACAAACAAACAAACTTAACAAAATTAAGAACAGTGAGGGAGTCCTTGGGATTTCCACAACAGTTAATAGCTCCTACACTTCACTAACTTATTCAAAAAAGGCATCTTCAGGTGTCAATTCTGTATGTCCCTGAGTTTCATCAGCTAAGGATAATCTTCGGGCTACGTGGCAGGTGACACATTCCTCAGAAACTCTTTCCTTGTGCATTTAAATGCCAAGCTCAATTATGCTGCCAGCGGAGTAAGCAGAAAGGATTGTACATATTTTAAAGTATGGAGTTGATTGACCGCAGCTTCTTCCTGCCTTGATGGAAAGGATAATGGGCAAAGCTTTGAGTTCAATCCCCCAAATACTGAAAGAATCGGATCTTCTAGCGCTGCCCCAAAGACTGCCAAAATTCCCATTAGAGCATCCTATTTTTAGTCTGCAATCGGCCTTTTAAATTGCATTCTACAATGTGCTTAACTAAGTTTACCCAGAAGAATAAAGACGCTTCCTAAGGCTTTAATCCTTTTAAACATAGCAAAGAATTTTAAGCTTTCAAATCTCATTTTTTTGTTTAGCCCTAAATTTAAGTCTCGCAAACATGCATATTAAAGAAAAGGTAAATCTTGGCCCAGAGGGAGGACAAGGAGGGATACAACTAGGCGGTTCCTGACAACCAAAGAGGTGGCGGTGGAGGGGAAATAAGGTATGGAGGCAAATAATATCCACCAGCAGGAAAGCGAGCTCAGGCGACGACCGGCCACCGAGCGGAGACACCGACGCGGAGTGGAAGCCGCAGGATCCCCGGGGAAGCGAGCGCGCGCGGAGAAATTGGCGCGATGCGCGACAACAGCATACCCGCAAAGAGCGGGGAAAACCGGGGAGCCGCGAGGGGGCGGATGCGAAGGGACCCGCTGCAACTCCCCCGGAGGACAGCGCCCCGGGAGGAGCGAGCGACCGTCCGCAGCTCCGCTGCCGCGGCGAGCCGGCTGATCCCCCGCAGCCTGGCTGCTCTCCTCACCTGGGCATCCGAGGCAACGCAAGGGCTACCGGCGGGCGCCGGGTCTGTCTCCAGCCCCGCTTGCTGACATGGCGGCCGACGAGCTGTCACACAGCTGGCTCCGGTCTCCCGCGGCTCCGGAGGATCGGACACCACCAGCCTCCCCGCCCCGCCTCCCTCCCTCCGCGCGCCCCTCCCGGCTGGCCGCCGGACCGAGGAGCATAGAGTGCGAGAGGCTAGAGAGGAAGCGCCGAGGGCGGGCGACCATAGAGTTCCAACCCGGACACACCCGGAGAGTCCACTCACAGGCGTCTGGGGGCGGAGCCTGGGCGGAAGCGGAAGCGAGTGAAGAAAGGGTTGCGGCTCGGGCATTCGCATGCGCCATCTGAAGTGTTTTCTTCCGCCCGGCCTAGAGAGGCGCAGTACTGTTGCACGTGGTATGTGGTGCCTCTTGCTCTTGGCAGAAGCTACCCTAAGTGGTGGTTGTGGTGGATGTTAGAGCAGGATGTGGCGCCCGGCGGTGGGGCTGCCTCCGCGGCTGGCGCTGTCAGTGCTTGCTGGTCCCGGGCGCTCTTGCTTTCTGGGGTCTGGAAGTGCGACGCGGAAGGACTGGCAAGCAAAGAACCGCCGTAGCTTCTCTGACTTCTACATGCAGCCGTTATTTGATCCTGATTTAGAGGAGTCGCCCTTTTTTGCACCCAAGAGTCGATCCGATCCTACGCGTTACGTGGCATGTAAGAAATTGGCCAGGAACCTGGTACGAAACCTGCTGGGGTACAACTGCAACCCATCCCGTCAACTTATACTAGAGTGCAATCCAGGTGAGATGAGCAGAAGGTTTGCTCCTAACTTTCACATCCTGATTTCCTAAATTCGATTTATTTATCGTGTGAGCGTGTGTTTAGTTCAGAAAACAACTTAGCGAGGGTCACTTCTTACATCGTGTGGGGTCTCGATGATTGAAATGAGGTTGTCAGGCTAGAGGCCAAGCGCCTTTGCCCTCTGAGCGTTCTCATTGACCCTGAATTGTTTTTTGTTTGTTTGTTTGTTTTTGTTTGCATTCAGATAGTCCATGAGTCAGAAGTAAACCAGAATCTTAAATGCTGTTTTTTCCTCAAAAACTTGTGAGCGTTGTTGAGGACTGTAAGTTTTGCTGTCACTGACATCCTGGAATGCTTTGTTATTTACCTGTTGGGATGTTGTTGGTTCAGTTAACTACCCATTCTTTTTTACATGTGTAAAAAGAATCATATCTGGGAATGCTGTGAGATTTTTAAACTTGTGTAAAAGTCTGCTTTGAAAGAGACCATGTTGTTGCACACATCTTTAATCCTTGCAGAGGCAAAGCTGATCTCTGAGTTCAAGGCCTACCTGGTCTGCATAGCTAGTTGCAAGACAGTCTGGGTTACAGAGGGAGACCCTATCTCAAAAAGAAAACAAACAAAAAAAGGAATGGGCTTGGTGGCAGCACTCGGCAGTCAGCCAGACTTATCTGTGAGTTTGAGGCCTGCCTAGTCTACATAGGGAGAGACAGAGACAGAGTATGTAGTATGTGAGTATGTTGTTTATTTTGCAAATAAAGGTTTTTTTTTTTTTTCCCCTCTTAACATCCCAGGACCTGGAATCCTGACTGAGGCATTACTTAGAGCTGGTGCCAGTGTGATTGCCTTTCAAAATGAAAAGTCTTTTATTCCACATTTAAAGGTATATTTTTATGTTCCTAAAGTAATTTGCTGTGACATTCACTAACTTTGACTAGGTTAGAGAAGTGAAATTTAGCACATAATTTCTCCTTACAGACTTTTAGGGACCATATCTAATATCTAAAGACTATGATCCATTGAGTCTTTTAGTGCTTGTTGAGTAGCTAAAAGCTTGGGAGTTCTGGGCTACGTTTTCTACTTCCTACTGGGTCCCAGAAAATGATACTTCAAAGTATGATGAATTGAGATGCTGAGTATTTTGAAATAACAGCCAATTGGAAACCCACAGGTGCAGCCGCAGGATTAAGGTGTTTTCCTATCTCTTTCTTTACCTCTGTCCTTGGAATCGAGCCATAGAGACCAAAGCTTCTATTCCCACAGGGCAGTCGTAGAAACTAGGACCACCTCATGGCAAAGCAGACCATAGCCTGTGATTGCTGCTGGCTTTCTTCATGGGCTGCCTGTACAGATAGTCTCTGACCTACCTCGTTTCATGAGACCTTTGTTTCCAGAGCCCTTGCCCTCTGTCCAGAAGGAAGGTACGGCACAAACACAAAAGAGGCTAAAAATCTGAACAGACAGGCCTGGGGTCTGTTCCCACCTTTGGTTTTTGGATTTTGTTTTTTTGTTTTTCCAAATGGTTGTTTCAGTGCTTCTGAGTCTTAGCCTGACAGCTGACCACTTGAAAGGAAATTAATTCAGAAAACTTATACCTATCTATGCCCATTTCCTAAAGCCATGGGGAACGAATGGCTTGATTTTAAAGTGCTGCGTGATGATAAAAATTGTGCAAATAGCTACAGCATCTAAAGATTGAGTTTTTTAAAAATGAAACTTTTGAGTATTGAGTCATTGTTGGCCTTTGGTGTGGTTATTCCGTTGTGCTGCCACAACAAGGTCTACGGTACAAGCCCCAGTGGTGAACCTGGCAGATGAGGTGCCATGTGCCTTTAGTCCCACAAGTCATTAGGTTCCAAGGCTAACTTAGTCTACATTGGGAATTTCAGATCAGGCAAGGCTACTTAGACCTTTCCCCCAAAAAATTGTAAGAGAGAGAGGGTGTGAGTGCGCCATGGTGGATCATGTTGGCCTCATCCTGCTTCTGTCTCCTAAATGCCTGTAACCCTATAGCCTGTGGGTGGCAGAGACAGAATCACCCAAAGAGGTCAGCCTCATCTACATAGTAAGTTCCAGGCCAGCCAGTGCTACCTAGGGAGACTCTGTTTTAACGTTCCCCATACTGTCCAAAGGAGGCAGCTTTATGAGCTTGGAAAGCAATTGACAAAAAGAAAGGAAAATTTGTTGGTGATTTTTATTTTTAAGGTTTCCTGTGTATTCCTGCTGTCCTGGAACTCCCTCTGTAGACCAGGATAGCCTCACCCACCTGCCTCTGCCTTTTGGGTGCTGGAGTTATAGATATAGGCTGGTCTTAAACTTACTGTGTAACCTAGACCCTCCTAGAATTTATAATTCTCATGTCTGTTTCCTGAGTGATAGATTGCAGATGTGCCCCAGTGTGCTCAGCTATTTTCAAGTTTTCTTATCTTTTGAGATAAAGCTTTGGATTGTATCACGGTGTACATGATGAGATCTGATGTCACTTCCTTGTCTCTTCAGTCTTTAAGAAGGAAATTGAATGGATTGCTGCAAGTGGTTCCCAGTGACTTCTTTAAAATTGATCCCAGACATCAGGAAGTGTTAAAACCAGAATATAATTCAAGTGTCATTTTTCAGAGTTTGGGAATAGATCCAGTTCCTTGGTCAGCAGGTAATTTTTGTCATTCTTTAAAGCTAATTCTTTTTTTGTTTGTTTGGTTTTTTTTGTTTTTGTTTTTCCTGAGACAGGGTTTCTCTGTATTGTTTTGAGCCTGTCCTGGAACTTGCTCAGTAAACCAGGCTGGTCTTAAACTCACAGAGATCCACCTGCCTCTGCCTCCGGAGTGCTGGGATTAAAGGTGTGTGCCACCATCTCCTGGGGTTTGTTTGGTTTTTGAGGCAGGGTTTCTCTGTGTAACAGCTCTGGCTATCCTGGAACTCACTTTGTAGACCAAGCCTGTTTGTGCTTCCCAGATTAAAGGCATGTACCACCACCACCACCCCGCCTAGCTTTGACTATCATGAAGTAGGAAGCTTCTTCTCTGGTCTTGTCTGTTTGTTGCTCTAAATGCATTATTACTTGAATGGGCAAGTCTTTCCCTAGATTCAGTAACTTTCTGCTATGATTTTAATTAAAATATTTTCTATGCCTTTAGCATGACTCATTCTTTTATGCACATGATTTGTAGATTTGATTTTTTATAGTATCCCATAGATCTCAAATGTTCCATTGATACTTTCCAGTTAATTTATTTTTATCATTTTCTGAATGTTCCAATTTCTCTACCTTGTCTTAAACCCAGATATTGATTGCATCTTTACTTTGATTTGTTCTACCAATGAGACTTTCTGCACAGATTTTTATTTGACTTCTTGGGTTTAGTATTCAATTATTTTTCAAGTATTTCTATCTACTTATTGAATTTCAATTTATATTTGTACTTTACCTTATTTCATTAAGCCCTTTGTAGTCTCTTGAGGTTTGTCCAGGAATTTATTGGTATCCTCTTTTGATCGCTTTGGATATACTTAAAATCTCAGTACACCCCTAAAAATAGAAGAGTGTCTGCAGATACAATCTCTATCAGGTTAGGCCCACTATGAACCTATAACATAACACAATTCCGTTTAAGTGCCAATCATCTTAGTAAGTACAGGAACACGGATGGCATGTTGTGTATTGAGATACTAGTCACTGAATATGCATGAGAAGGAAAAAGGTAGATAGTGATTAGTGATTAATATTGAGTTGGTTGAGAAAAGGAGAAGAAGGAAAATGAAGGGAGTAGCAATAGGAACTGCAGGATATCGGTGAAGCAATTTTAGCTAAGATTAGAATAAGTAGAGGTAAAGAAATACAGAATCTTTTAAAAATAGTGTTTGGTGGCCAAAAGAAAAGGATGATTTTTCCTAGTATCTCCTCCTTCTGTCATTGCTATAGGCAACTGTCTTAGGGTGACTGTTGCTGTGATAAAGCACCATGACCAAAGCAACTTGGGGGAGGAAAGGGTTTATTTTGTGGATATTACACATCACTGTTTGTCATGGAAGGAAATTAGGACAGGAACCTAGTGTCAGGAGCTGATGCAGAGACCATGGAGAAGTTCTTATTGGCTTGCTCCTCATGGCTTGCTCAGCCTGCTTTCTTATAGAACCCAGGACTGTCAGCCCAGGGATGGCACCACCCACAATTGGTGGACCCTCCCCCATCAATCACTAATTAAGAAAATGCTCTATAGGCTTGTCTACAGCCTGGTCATATGGAGGCATTTTCTCAATTGAGGCTTCCTCCTCTCTGATGACTCCAGCTTGTGTCAGGTTGACTTAAAACTAACCAGTACAGCAACTTTTGTGATCTTCCTTTTCTCCTTCTTTATGTATGTGTACATATTCGTGTGTATGCACATACATGTTTATGTGTATGCATGTGGAGGCCAGAGTTTGGTGTTGAGTGTCTCCTCAATCTGTCCCATGTCTGTCACTGAACCTGGAGCCTATTTAGGTAGACTGGACAGCAAGCTGGGGATTTGGGATCAGGTTCTGATGTCTGCCCAGTAAACTCTTCTCTGACTGAGCCCTCTCCCTAGCTCCTTACAGCTTCTCATTTTACTTCATTACTAGACTAGACATTCTTCTGACAGTGTCACCTCGCTGTCACCAGTTATTGTACCTGTAACTGAAGTAGTTACCATTGTTACCTTACTTTGCATCAGTAAAATGTGAACACAGGAAAAAGTTGTAGAAACTGATGCAAGTTTGTGTTTGTATCTCTAACAGGTGTTCCTATAAAAGTATTTGGAATCCTTCCAAGTAAATTCGAAAGACGAATACTTTGGAAAAATGTGTTTGATCTGTATTCCTGTGAGTCAATATTCAGATATGGACGAATAGAACTGAATCTGTTTGTTACTGAGAAAGAATTCCAGGTGAGTTATCAACAGGTAACTAAACTGGTATTGATACTGTGAGAGAGTGTTGTAGAAGATACTGTAGTCTTCTGAGGAACTTCATCTGAATTTTTAATTATTTTACAATGTAAAGTTCAGTGGCATTAAATACAGTTATATATCCAGGACTTGATGTCTAGCTCCAAAAATTTTTATTTATGTATATGAGTGCTCTGTCTTTCTGGGCATCAGATCCCATTACACATGGTTCCGAGCTACCATGTGATGGCTGGGAATTGAACTCAGAACCTCTGGAAAAGCAACCAGTGCTCTTAACCACTTAGCCATCTCCCAGCCCATTCAAAATTCTTTAGCTATTCCACTGAATACTTAACTCCCTCTGTTCCCCCTGTTCCCATTTCCTCAGGCAGTAGGAACCACGATCCTGTAACCATCTTGTAGGCTTGACTCTGAGTCATACTAAGTTTGCTCTTTTGTGACTGGCTTATTTCACTTAGCATGGTATCTTCAAGTTTCATCTATGATGAAGTGTGTTGAAATTTCATTTCATTTTTTTTTCTTTTTTAGCTGAATATTATTCTGCTATATGCACTCAATAAAATTTATCTGTTCATCCATGAAAGAACACTTGACTGCTTCCACCTCTCAAATGTAATGGATAAAGCTGCCACATACACAAGTTCTTGCTTTCAGGTTGTGACAGGGATGACATACAGGTGGATATGTAATGGCAGAGTCAGTTTCTGATATCATTGCTCAGGAGACATCAGTTTCTTCCTTTTGCTTTCTTTTTTTCCTTTCTCTCTCTTTTTTTTTTTTAAGACAGGTTCCTCTGTGGCTTTGGAGCCTGTCCTGGAACTAGCTCTTGTAGACCAGGCTGGTCTCAAACTCACAGAGATCCACCTGCCTCTGCCTCCTGAGTGCTGGGATTAAAGGCATGTGCCACCATGCTCGGCTTCTTTTTTCCTTTCTTTATTTTACTTATTCAATGATCTGCTTATTTGAGAAGGGTTCCTCCCTAGAATATTTAATTTGCCATTTGTCTAGACTAGTTGGCCAGTAAGCCCCAGGGATCCTCCTGTCTCTGCCTGGAGTGATGAGTTACAGGCATGAGCTTCTGTGCCTGGCTCCTCCATGGGTGCTGAGGACCACACTCAGGTCCTCAGGTTTCTGTGGCAAACACTGTACCACCTGAGCTGTCACCCCAGCCCCTGCATTCATGGTTTTTGATTAATATATGTAGAACTTGGATTGTTTGTGTGGTAATTCTACATTTAATTTTTTAAGGAAGTGTCATACTACTTTCCTTGCTAGATACGCTATTTTACTTTCCCAATTTTCCCCTATCATACTTGTGTTTGTTTATTTATTTAATTTTGTAAGCTTCTTTGTTTGTTTTGATTTGTTGTTGTTTGTTTACTTGTTTTTTTGAGAAAGGCTTTTCTGTTTAACAACCCTGGCTGTCCTGGACTTGCTTTGCTTGAACTCACAGAGATCTGCCTGCTTCTGCCTTCCAAGTGCTGGGATTAAAGTTGTGCACCACCACATCCAGCTAATTTTGTGTTTCTTACTAGGGTGTCAGTATGAGTATACACATGCCATATGTGTGGGGGTCAAAGGTGGGTTCCAAGGATGGAACCCAAGTTGGTGTGCTTGCCCAGCAGCATCAGCTCACTGGCCCTTTCTTGGTATTTTTAATACTGTCTCATAATTGGATAAAGTAGTGTTTCATTCATTGTGTTTGTGTTTTCCTAATAGCTAGTTGTGTTGAACATCTTTTTGATTTACTTACCAATCATTGGTATATAGTTCTTTAAGCAAATTCTACCAAAATTTCTTGTTGTTTTGTTTTTTCATCGCCCTAACTAATTTATCATTTATATGAGGGTATATCAACAATTCTTTCCACTAAAAATAGAATACATGTCCCAATAAATCATCAGAGGAGGTTGATTTTATAGACAGTGGAGGACGAAGAACTAAAACTCCATAGCTGCTTGGCCATTCACAATCATATTCCTAAAGCAGAAACAGGGATACCATACAACAGAAAAATAGCAAATTGGTTGCCACCAGGTTTCTTCAGGTGACCTTGGTTGTATGAGGATTAATTCAGATGGATTGTCATTATCTTGGCAAGTTGTGCCTGGCTTGTTTGGGAACTCTGACTGTCCTTTATTTCTGGGAAAAGTAAATAAACAACATGGGTTCAACTTGGTGGCATGGAACTCAAGTCTGACTGGCTCCAGTTTGACTTTTAGTCTGCTGTTTGGGAGTCTGGTGCAGGGAAATCACCTCTGCTTTTCTTATTTTTAGTGAGAAGGCGTCCTGGAGCCCTGACAATGCTGTTAGAATCTCCTGATGGATCACGGTCTTCCTGTGCAGAGCTTTGCTCCAGGATAATTGACAGTGCCCATTTTTACATAAAGAAACCCTAGGAAGGAATAATGGTACAAGAAATGAGGGAATGTGTCTTCATCCAGATAGTAAATACTAGATAGCCAGGTAGAATGAGAATAGACAATACATATATAAATATATAAACAAAAAATGAGAGCAGGCAGCACTCGGGAGGCAGAGGCAGGCGGATCTCTGTGAGTTCGAGGTCAGCCTGGTCTATAGAGTGAGTTCCAGGACAGGCTCTAAAACAATACAGAGAAACCCTGTCTCGGAAAAAAAAAAAGAGCAGGGTGTGTAACAATGCTCATCAGGTTGTAAATTGGCCACAGTGTCCAAACCTGTAGTTCAACTATTTGGGAGGCAGCTAGTAGGTAGGAAGAAGGATCAGAATTCAAGGTCATCCTCCAGGATGTAGTTGCAGACCAACTTGGGCTACATGAGACCCAAAATTTTGTCTTTCTTACAACTTCTTATCATGGACTTTTCCATGGGGTTCTTTCTCGGTGATACCTTCCATTCACTGTTGGTATCATCCTTAAGGTCCAACAAGAGTCAGCTTTGCTGGGCCATGGTTGTGAACCCTTTAATCCCAGCATTTGGGAGGCAGAGGCACATGAATCTCTTGAGTTTGAAGCCAGTCTGGTCTACAGAGTGAGTTCCAGGACAACCAGGACCACACAGAGAAATCCCATCTCAAAACAACAACAACACACATTTATTTTGTGTATGTGTGTATACTCGAATTCACTCACACTCATGCATGTAGTTGTTAACTATGTGAGAGTCAGCAAAAAACTTGCAGGAGTCATTTCTCTTTCCACCATGTTGGTCCCAGGGATTGGACTCAGGCTGTCAGGCTTGGTGACCAGCACTTTACCCAGTAAACCATCTTACTATTCCCAACCATATCAATTCTTGATGCACAATTTAGTAGCTCACCTAATGTATAATTCTAACATACCTATCTTTCTCCATAGTACATGCTGTTCTGTTATGTTGTTGTAGGAATTGTTGCTGTCTTAAGTGTGTCTGTGGCAAAATGATGAGTTTTCTTATTTGTGTTTGTTGTTAGTTTTTGAATTGGCCTTGCTCTGTAACCCGGGCTGAGTATGGACTCACTATGTAGCCCAGGCCAGCCTTGCACTCAAAGGAAACCTGCCTTCGTCTCCCAAGTGCTAAGGTTACAAGGTGTTTGCTACCATGTCTGATCATAACACATTTTTCATTTTAGTTTTCCTTAAATAAGATATCCCCTGAAATGTCACATTACTATAAGTAATTTCATATGTATTTTTGAGATTTTATTTTTATTCATACATATGATTGTTGCCTGAATGTCTGTCTGTGTACCATGTGCATGTAGCCCTTGAGAGAGTCAGATAAAGAAGACATCAGATCCTCTGGGTCTGGAGTTACAGACAGTTGTGACATGTCATGTTGGTCCTGAGAATTGAACTTGGGCCCTCTAGAAGAATATCCAGTGCTCTTAACTGCTGAGCCATCATTTTGGCCTGTAGTTTTGTTTTGTTTATATTTTTATTTAGATGTGTGTATTTATGCCGTGTGCGTGCGTGTGTGTGTGTGTGTGTGTGTGTGTGTGTGTGTACTTGGCAGAGGCTAGTAGGTGTTGGAGCTAGTGTTACAGGGTTAACAATTCTTGATGTACAATTTAATAGCTCACAATTGTGAGTTCTGAGTGGCCTTTTGTCGGTGCTAGGAACCAAATTCCAGATCTCAGATCAGCAAGTGCTCTTAACCACCCAGCCCATATACAGTCAATTTTATATGTTGATACCATATGTTTTCCTTTTTGTTTGTTTTTTTTTTTTTTTTTTTTTTTTTTTTTTGAGACAGGGTTTCTCTGTTGCTTTGGAGGCTGTCCAGGAGCTCACTCTGTGGACCAGGCTGGCCTCGAACTCACAGAGATCCAACTGCCTCTGCCTCCTGAGTGCTGGGGTTAAAGGTGTGTGCCACTACAGTCCAGCCATATGTTTTCAAAAAAGAAAACTCTACTTGGAAATACTTGTGGTTAATGTTTTGTATTTAGTTCTTATCTTTTTGGTTTGTTTAGATAGGGACTCTGTATGAGTCTTGTCTGTCCTGGAACTCACAGCCTGCCTGCCTCTGCCTCCTGAGAGTTGAGATTAAAGGCGTGCGCCACCACACCTGACCAGTTCTCATCTTTTCATTTACATTTCTAGATGCTATTAAGATGCTAAAGTTAAGATCCAACATTGATATTGATTATTTCTATGTAACATAATTTGTCTTTTTTTTTTTTTCACTAGAGACTAATAGCGACTCCTAAGAGGCCAGATTTATATCAAGTATTGAGTGTGCTTTGGCAAGTGGCTTGTGAAATTAAGTTTATTCAAATGGTGAGTAACGTCTCAGATGCCAGGAGAACTTTATAACTCAGAGGCTAGTTAGCACAGACTATGCACTAAAGGTTAATTTAAAAGATTAATTTATTAAAAGATTTAATTTTATTATTTTCCAAGTTGCTTAGGTTTTTTGTTTGTTTTGTTTTTGTTGTTGTTGTTTTGGTTTTTCGAGACAGGGTTTCTCTGTATTGTTTTGGAGGCTGTCTTGGAGCTCACTCTATGGACCAGGCTGGCCTTGAGCTCAGAGATCCACCTGCCTCTGCCTCCTGAGTGCTGGGATTAAAGGTGTTCGCACCAATGCCTGGCTAGTTTTGTTTTTTGTTTTTTTGTTGTTTTTTTTTTTTGTTTGTTTGTTTGTTTTTTGTTTTTTTTTTTTTGAGATAGGATATCACTATGTAGCCCTACCTGGCCTGGAACTCCTTACGTAAATCAGGCTGGCCTCAAATTCACAGAGATCCTCTTACCTCTGCAACCTGAGTTCTGGGATTAAAGGCATTTGCTATCACCAGTTCTTGAAGGGAGATTAATGCTGACACTTGTTTGATACCTTTTTACTCTAATCATAAAAGTAATATGACTAGCTCATGATAAAACTAGGAAACTTTCTGAGTGGTGGTGGTACACGCCTTTATTTCCAACACTAGAAGGCAGAAGCAGGTGAATCTTTGAGTTCAAGGCAAGCATGATCTACAGAGCTAATTCCAGGATAGGCAAGGCTACACAAAGAAACATTGTCTCAGAAAACTAGGAAATTTGTTTTGAGACATGCTCTACAAGAAGTAATTTTTGTGAATCAATACTGTAGTTCTATATCTCAGAACTAGTGGCATAGATGATATACCTTAGTCTTCTGTTTTTATGCTTTTTCGGGGGGGGGGTTGAGACAGAATTTCTCTGTAGCTTTGGAGGCTGTCCTGGAACTCTGTAGACCAGGCTGGTGTCAAACTCACAGAGATCTGCCTGCCTCTGCCTCCTGAGTGCTGGGATTAAAGGCGTGTGCCACCAATGCCCAGATTTTATGCTTTTCTTGTCTTTATATTTTTTCTTTAATATAATGAATATTACATTGCTTTATTTTATGCGACAACATTTTATTATGTAAGTATTTTGACTAATGAGAACTAACAGAATTGAGGAGCCTTAGGCCTCATTTGAGATCTGTGTAAACTAGAGAGATTGTCCTGGGGTTGAAGAGATGGCTTAGTTGGTAAGGTACTACACTTTAGTGCAAGCATGAGGACCTGAGTTCAGTTCCTATCACCCATGTGAAAAAGAGTCCATTGTTCTAATATCAGAGCTTGGGGAGGCAGAGACAGGAGGATCCTTGGGGCTTGGTGGCCAGCTGGTCCTACAGAATCCTTAAGATCCAGGTTTAGTCAAAGACCCTTACTCAGAAGTAATGTGGAAAGAATGAGGAAAACACCTGAAAATGACCTACAGCCTTCACACACGTATGCATACATACCACACACATGTCCATGTGCATACATACCACACAGACCTACAAAAAAGGAAAGGAAAAGAAAGACCTTGTCTGTTTTTCTCCCTGCAGGAACCTTGGTCGTCATTTGGCGCCTATACTGAAAATGAGTGCTCAGAGGACTCAAAACTTAGGGTAAGACAAATGATGTCCTTCCGGTTCGTCCTACTTGCTTTTTTTTTTAAAGCTTGTCTTCAGAGGCTGGAGAGATGGAAAAAAGAAGAGGAAATATTCTCTTTTCTGTATTAGTTTAAATTTTCTGTACTAAAATTATTCATACTTCTGTGTGTACACACAGTCAGTAAATGTATGTTTACAAAAAGATGAGAAAAAGATTAGTCAATAATACTTTTGTGTTCCTGGGTCTGCTGGTGGTGTTCCTTAAACACAGCAGGAGCTCAGTTCATGTTTGTGTTGTGTCTGGGCTCTGATTTTACTATAGTCACAAGTCAGTACACTTTAGCTGTCTGGGTTAGCTAAGGGATTCTGTCTAGGCTTATAGCCCAGGAGGTGGTGAGTGGTTTGTTAGGCACACATTGGGTTTGCTCCTCAGCTGAGGGGTGGAGTAGGGCCCTCCCATCAGCCTTTCATGGCAAATGTAATTGTTCTTTGTCATGTACAGAATAAAAACCTCATCCTTCTAGGTTACTTTCTGCTCAGAACTCAGACATGCACAGGTTACAAAGGATTAGGCCATGGGTTTGAAAACCCAGAGACATGTGGGGATGTGCTGCGAGGGACTTGGAGGAAGGAGGACCAATGCTTCACCCTGGTGTTGTTTATGACTGAGGAAAATTATTTTCTTTTCTGTCTAGGAATCATGCAGCTCATTGAAACAAAATCTATATTTTGTTCAAATGACTCCTCGTAGAACTTTATTTACAGAACACTTAAGTCCATTGAACTATGATATATTTTTCCACATGGTCAAGCACTGCTTTGGGAAGCGCAGTTCCTCAATAATACAACATTTACGGTAAGTAGAAATTCAACGAAGACAAACTATAAAAGTAGTGACTTAATGTGACTGTCTCCTGTGTTGTAAGGTGGTTTTTCACGTTGTGATTTGGAGTAAGGTGTGCCTGTGTTTTATTTACCTGTTAAAAATCCTTCCTTCTGGACTGGGGAGATGGTTGAGAAGTGCTTCACTAATGCTGTAATTCTAGTGCCTGTGGCTCTAACCCAACACCTCCCTTTCCTCTGTGGGCACCACACACACAGCATGCACACACCTACCTGTAAGATAAAACTTAAAAAGCAGTAAATACCTTTCTCCCAGTTGTGCATTGTTTTCCACATCTCCCTCTGACCTTGTGTTCATCTTTAAGCAGCAAAACCTAGGATACTTGAAGGCTGTTTTATCTTTTTTGTTTGTTTATTTTATTTTTATGTGTACACACATGTGCTGTTCCTGTAGAGGACAGAACAGCATTTGCACCCTCTGGAGCTGGAACTACAGAGCTGGTTGACATAGGTGCTAAGAACTGAACTCAGGTCCCCAAGAAGAGTAGCAAGAACTCTTTTTTTTTTTTTTTTTTTTTTTGGTTTTACGAGACAGGGTTTCTCTGTATTGTTTTGGAGGCTGTCGGTCCAGCCTGGCCTCGAACTCACAGAGATCCACCTGCCTCTGCCTCCCAAGTGCTGAGATTAAAGGCGTGCGCCACCACTGCCCGGCTCAGGGTAGCAAGAACTCTTAACCACAGAGCCACCTCTCCAGCTGGTGGGGTGTGCTCTCCATTCACCTTGAATCCAGCAGTCCCTAATGTATTGTCAGAAGATGAAAATAGTGTTAAAATAGTTATTTTAATTAATCATCATTTACCCTGTAACCTTAATGGTTCTGTTGACTAGAAATATTTATTGTTAGTTAATTTATTTTTGTTTAGTTATTTATTTTAGGCTGGACTTTAGGTAGCCCAGCCTAGCTTACTTTTTGGGAGTTAGAGATGACTGAACTTCTGACCCTCTGGTCTTTACTTCCCAAGTAGTTAGATTATAGGTGTGTAGATATGCACCAGTGTTACGAGAAGCTTTTCCTTGTGAGAAACCATTCCGCCCGCCTGGTTCTTGATCCGCATCAGTCCCAAATAAACACACAGGAGGCTATATAAATTATGAAGCTGTTGGCCTTGCTTGTCTCTTACTGGCTAGCTCTGCTTTAAGTAATTACCCCATAATTGTTAATCTAAGTATGTCTCTTACCGGAGAATAGTTCTGGGCTCCTACCCCCATGGCGGTTACATGTTGACTCTCCTGTGTTTTCTCCTACCCAGAGTCCTCCTGGACTCCTAGTCCCTCCTATCTAGATTTCCTATTGGCCAGACAGTACTTTATTGACAAATGCACAGGACTTCCCCCAACATCTCCTCTTTTCTGTTTAAACAAAAAGAAAGGTCTTAACTTTAACATAGTCAAATCATATATAACAGAACAGTTATCAAGTAAGAATACAGTTGCAATATTTTGTCTATCAACATTTAGCAAGATTTAAAGAAAATATCATCCATCCCATCCTTGTGAGTCCAAAGTCCTATATGTAGCTTATTTTTTATCATAACTAAGGAAAACTATAATTATAACTATCTGTCTTCAACTCCATCAAAGACCACAGAAGGATAATATATAAACACTAGGACGAGCCCCCTCTCCCTACAATTGATATTATAAGTTTACACCTGTTAGTGTTAGTTTTCAATTATTTTAGAGTTGGGATTGGAAGGAGGTGTTCATATTTGGGTGTTTCTTTAAGATAAGTTTAGGTTTAGATAGAATAGATGTTTGATACATTTTGTTCATGGACACAAGTTAGTTGTCCTTTTTTAGACTAAAAGGGGAATTGTAGGAGGAAGTCTGATGCCGCCATTAAACATGTGACTTACTAAGTCTATGCCGCCATTAAACATGTGACTTACTAGAGGCGCATACAGATGAGGTAATAAAAGGGCGGTTTACCACACCGCTAACCACACCCACTTTAGGCAGGACTAAAGACATATACGGCTGGACGGAAAGACGTATACGTACGTAGGCGGAACTACGTCACTAGCCAAGCCCACTTTTGGGCATGGCTAGGGGCGTTACGGGGGAAGGCATAAAAGACAGCGCACAGGAAGTCTCTCTCTCTTTTCCTGGAGTTCGGCTTCCGGTCCAGTCGCTAGCTGAGATCTGCTGGGCTTCTTGGGGTTTGGTATCTTGTGAGTAATTTTCTACATTAAATACTTAGCTTCACTTTCCGTAATTGTGTGTCGCGTATCGTTACAGCGTCCGTAAAGCCAACACACCAGCACACTGTTTATGTATAAATGTAAACCCATAATCTCAACTCACAGGACCTTGGGGCAGAAGAATCATTCACATGAGTTCAAGGCCTACAATATAAATTCCAGATCAGACTGAGTTGCAGAGTGAAACTAACTTTAAAAAGACCTCACACATGTGGTATACGCCTTTAATTCCCAGTACGTGGGAGTGGGGGGGGGTGGTGGGCAGAGACAGGTGGATCTCTGTGGACTTGAGGCTGGCCTGGTCTTCATAGTGAGTTCCAGGCCAGCCAGGTAGGACCCTACCAAAAAATAAAAAAGATAATACATAAACTAGAATTTTTGTGAGAATTGATTACACCATATTAAACTTAAATTGGTGGTCAGCTCTGAAATTTTAGGAGTAACTGTCCAGTCTTCTGAGTGCTGAGATTATAGGCTTAACATTTATTTTATGTAAATATTTTTTATCCAAACTAAGTATAGTAGTACATACATATAATACCAGTAATTAGGAGGCAAGTTAGGAGTTCAAAGTCATCTCTGTACAGAGAGTTTACATATATATTATATATATAAACTCTGAAATAAATTTAATTATGTATGCTAGACATTTTAATTGAATTTAGGAGGTGGGGTGGCTGTCTTGGATTTAACTGGCAATAGATGTGAAAGGGAATTAAACATGTTTTCTTGATTTTCCTTTTCAGTTCACTGAGTACTGTTGAGCCTATTGAAATACTGAGGCAGGTGAGAATAAGACCTGGACAGACAATACTTAACATGTATCCTCAAGACTTCAAAAGACTTTTTGAAACTATAGAGCGTTCCGAAGACAGTGTCTTCAAATGGGTCTATGATGAAAGCTTGGAGGACATTATAGGCTAGGAAAGCATGCTGCGAGCCATGAACTGCACCTGCTCATCTATTTATTTGGAAATTGTGAGACAAATGAAAACTGAATTTCAAGAAGTTCACGCACTTTCAACAGAAGAGAGACTCCTTGTTTGGCACAAATGAGGAAAATAATTTCTTCTGAAGTTGATACTTTTGATGGCACTGGAAAAAAACAGTGGTTGCAATTTTATTCAAGATGGAATAAAATGGAAAGCTAAGTTGTGGTTTGATCAGGCCAAGTTTTGCCTTAAACTACTATCTGCTGTAGATCAGTGGTAGAACATACACCTAATAGTCCAAGGCTCTGGTTTTGCTCCTCAGCACAGGAAACTTAAAAAAAAAATCTATTTACTGAAAGGTCAGTAGGTATAGGGTATTCCCAGTTGTGATTTCTTTACTTTTTTTAAATATGGAAGTTTTCACCATTGCCAATTGCTTGCATCTTTCTCCAGTTTCTGTACTGTTAAGCTTAGAAAATAAACTGATTTCACCAGTCATGGTGGTGCAAGTCCTGGGACTTGGAAGGTAAAAGACCCATCCGTTCAATGCCAGCTTCAACTGTATAGTGACTGTGAGCCACTTTAAGCTTATTTCACAAAGGGATTAGTTTATGTTTCAGTATGTTGAAATGGATTATCAGATACTATACAAGGTAATGTTTAAATTTAAGTATGTTTAAACTTAACAGTAAATTTTTTTACATAGTATTTTACAATTTTTTGCCTCTAAATGCATAAGAGAAATATTAAAGGGATCCCAAACTTGCTCACTTTAGTTCTATCATACGTAGTGAGTAATGTGTCTGTAAATGAAGTTTGAGGAGCGGAGTGCAATGGTGTGCCCCTGCAGTTGCAGCAGTGGCTGAGGCGGGAAAGTTGAGTGGACAGAAGTCGGAGACCAGCCTTGGTGGTGGTGGGGTCAGGGACAGTTATAACATTTAATATTTATCAAGAAAACTCAGGAGTCAGATAATCAGGGTAAAAATCTGAATGATCAGCAAAGTGACAGAGAAACCACCAGTGACTCTCTGACACTCTCTTATTCTCCCCCTCTCCCTCTCTGTCTCCCTCTCCCTCTCTGTCTCCTCTCTCTCCTCACTATTTCTCTGTCTCTCTCTCCTTCATTCCAAAAGGATCGAGACTGTCTCTAAGTCCCTCCCTACTACATCCTGTGTCTATCTGTCTTTAGTCCTCCAAAACCTCAGTGGTTAATTTTGCTCAGCTAGTAGCTAGTTCCTCCCTCTGATTCAAAGCAAACTTCATTGGAAGTCTCAGGAATGTCCAAATGTGATCATAATATCACACAACAGACAGGAAAGCAAGATCTCATCTTGGCAACTCCTGAGTTTAAATTCCCAGCATACATGTAAAGCTGTGCACAGTAGTAGGAGTACAAGAGGATGAGACATGGAGAGGAACTCGCTAGCTAGACAATTAACCAAGTTAGGAGCTCTAGATTCAGTTGAGAAGGTTCCAAAGATCCCTTCAATGCCCAGTCCCTTCAGATGTCTTAACTCTGTCTTCCTCCATGCATTCTGTACAGGGAATGATCTACAATAACTATCTATTTGATTTTGAATGACTGAGTTGATTGACGTCATAAGCAAAGAACACATAACAACCAGGCATTGGTGGTGCACGCCTTTAATCCCAGCACTTGAGAGACAGAGGCAGTCACATCATGTAGTTTGAGGATAGCCTGGTCTACAGAGTAAGTTCCAGGACAGTCAGGGCTACACAAAAAAACCTTCATAGACTATCTGCAGATTGTAGAATCCTGATAGGAAAACAAGCAAAAGGAACAGAATCAAACCAGGCACTTTCAACGCTCATCATAAATGATCAGGGAAGCCCCCTGCTGAAATAGTCCTAGTGGAGTTTTCGTGGTTGAGAGATTTCCATGCAGAGGGTTTTCTACATGGACTAGCTTTCTGGTCTCAGCTTCTCATTGCTGGCATTTTTAGATCATGATAAACAACAGTTACCTCTTTTGGAAAGTCTTTGCTCTCTAGCTGTTCCCAAGAGTGTGATGTTTTGAGCCCAGCCACAGCCTTCACAAGGACTAATGGAGTTAGAAGCCATAGAACTCTGTCCTTACGACCCAAACCACAGGATACCAGCCAGCAGGTTACAGTACTATCTGGCATCATGCAAAAAGAAAAATCCAAAGATAGCTAAAAAGATGGCTAACTGCAAATACGATGCTTGTCTTGTGGTCCCAATCAAAAGGCTCAAGGAACATGAGGCCCACTGTGTCAACAGAACTGTAGTTGATGATGAACCACTTAATCTTCTTAAGATGACTCAAGTTCTGAAGGAGATGAAAACTACTCCAATGCCGGCAATCAGATTACTGAGCCTGATGGTCTGGAATGTGGACCATATGCATCGTTTTCCTTCATTTGCTCTTGGGGCATTTGCTCCAGAAATGCTGGTTTGTGAGAGTGACTCAAGAGACCTACAAGAGGCTATGGCTGAAAAACATCCTGACAGCTACAAGTCCTGAGGGAGAGATCAGAAAAACGATGGAGACATTGTGAATTAATGACCAGCAAGCAAATAGAAGTTGAGATTTTCCTAAGGTTTAAAAACATCTAAGTAACAACTCTGTCATTTTAATACGTTTTTATCTAAATAAAGAATATTTTCCTTTGACAAAAAAAAAAAAAAGGAGTTCAGTGTTTTAATACCTTTGGCAGCTTTACGGAATCAGGGGCCAAGCCTGACCCAGGACAGGGAGTCTTGAGAACACTTAAGACACACATGCTGGGGTCAGGGATGCAGGGATGATTTTTTTCCCAACCACTTTCGCTTCTGTTATTCTGTTTGTTTTTGAGTTCAATCTTACTATGGTAGTCCTGGCTGGCCTAGAACCAAGCTGCCCTAAAACAGACTCACTTGCCTCATCCTTTCAAATGTTGGGATTAAAAGGGTGTATCACCAGAGTCCATGATTTATATTTCATCACTTTCATATAAATATTTCTAGTATCTATTTCTTTAATGTTTCTTCTACAAATTTTTTGATCAATTCTTGATCAACACCAGGCTTGCCTGAGCTTTCTGAACTCCACTATACCTTGTGATAATAACCTATGACATCACTAACCACTGGCAAATTACGTTTTCCCAAATCTTAGCACTAGTATTGATCAAGAATTGATGATGAGAGCCTGGTATTAGTGGCGCACTTCTTTAATCCCAGCACTCGGGAGGCACAGGCAGGTGGATCCCTGTAAGTTTGAGGCCAGCCTGGTCTACAGAGAGAGTTCCAAGACAGCCTCCAAAGCTACAGAGAAACCCTGTCTCAAAAAAAAAAAAAATTGATGATGAGGACTTGAAACTCCTGGTGGTGCATGCCTTTAATCCAGTACTTGTGAGGCAGAGGCAGGAGGAGCGCTGTGAGTTCTAGGCCAGTCTGGTCTATGTAGCAAGTCTACATAGCAACCATGAATTCTTGATCAACACCAGTGCTAAGCTGTGGGAACCATATTCTACCATGTCTTATTCAGTGTCCTATTGCCTATGACCATGGCAACTCTTATACTTTAATTTTTTTTGTTGTTGTTGTTTTTTTTTGTTTTCCGAGACAGGGTTTCTCTGTATTGTTTTGGAGGCTGTTCTGGAACTCGCTCTGTAGACCAAGATGGCTTCGAACTCACAGAGATCTACCTACCTCTGCCTCCCGAATGCTGGGATTAAAGGCGTGCGCCAACACCCGGCTTATGGCAACTCTTATAAAAGAAAGCATTTCAGTGGGGCTGACTTACAGTTTCAGAGGTTTAGTTCATTCTCATGGTAGGTAGCAGGGTGACATGCAGGCAGATATGGTACTGGAGAAGTAGCTGAGGGTTCTATATCCAGAATCACAGGCAGCAGAAAGAGAAAACCACTGGGCCTGGCTTGGGTTTCTGAAACTTCAAAGCCCAACTCCAATGGCACATTTCCTTCAATACAGCCACACCTCCTAATCCTTCTCAAGTAGTGCCATTCCATCATAACTAAGCATTCAGTTATATGAGTCTGTGGGGGCCATTCTTATTCAAACCATCATATACCATCAATTCTTTAAGATTTTATTTTTACCTTTGTATATATGTTTGTGTAAGTTTATGCCATGTGTGTGTAGCTTCCCTAGAGACCTGGAGTTGCCTAGCATGGGCATTGGGAACTGAATTCAGGTCCTCTAGAAAAGCAACAAGAATTGAACCTCTGTGCCATCTCTCTATCCTTTCAGTAATTCTTTGGTTTTTTTGTTTGTTTGTTTGTTTTTTGTTTTGTTTTTTGATGCATAGTCTTACTATGTAGTCCTGGTTGGCCTGGGACTTGCTACTTACACCAGGATGGCAAATATTAGTTGGGCGGTGATGAGCTTTAATCTCATCAAGATAGAGGCAGAGGCAGGTGGATCTCTGAGTTCGAGACCAGCCTGGTTTACTACAAGATCTAGAACATCCAGGGCCATACAGAGAAACCCTGTCTCCAAAACACCAACCAACCAATTGAACATTAGTAGTACAGGTTTATAGTTCAGGAAGTCAGGGATCACATATGCTCTGGAGTTTGAGAGCTGTCTGGGCAATATACAATGTAGTAAGACGTCCCCTGAAAAAAGGTTGTTGGGAACCATGAGTCTTTAGGCCAAAGCACAAGTACAGGCCTCAGTAAGTTTCCATTTACCGGGTCTCAGTAGGTTTCCATACCCCGAGCTGTTTCTCAGAATTCAGGTAACTGTCAAACTATGCACCAAAGATAATGTTTTCTGTCTTTAACACTGTTGACTTGTCCTGCGAGTCTGGACAAAAGGTTGGGAATGGTGACTTGCACTTAAAATTTTATACTTGAAAGGTTGTCACAGAAAGATTACCATAAATTTGAGACAATATTGGGCTTCATAGTGATTTCCTGCATATGAGACGATATTGGGCTTCATAGTGATTTCCTGCATATGAGACGATATTGGGCTTCATAGTGATTTCCTGCATATGAGACAATATTGGGCTTCATAGTGATTTCCTGCATATGAGACAATATTGGGCTTCATAGTGATTTCCTGCTTATCTAGGAACCCTGTCTTGAGAAACAAAAACAAAACAAAATAACCCCCAAACCAAAAACCCTACATTATTAGTTATCAGAATGGAGTCAGCTAAGCTGACTTTTAAGGATTGGGCAGATGGTTCAGTGGGTTAAAGCACTTGCCACAGAAACCTGACAACCCAAATTTACAGCCTCAGGATTCATGTAATAGTCATATTTGGTGGCACATGTCTGTAATCCCAGTAAGCCTATAATATGGGAGGTGGGGCCAGTTAGCCTGGAGCACACAGTAAAGCAGAAAATGAGACACTGCCCCCCAAACAAGGTACAAGACAAGGACTGACAACTGGGGTGCCTCCTGACCTCCATATGTATACCATGGCATCCATACACCTCCAACGGAAACACACACACACACACACAAAGGAAAAAAATGTTTGTCTATTTGGCTGTCCTGGAATTCCCTCTGAGAAAAGGTGTGTACCTGGGTCAAAGGAAAAATGTTTTACCTAGGAGAATGAAATAGCTGTTCACTCAATTATCTCCTAGATAGGGTCAGGGTGCTGAAAGGTCATTAAGACAACTGAAGGCTTGCATCATTCCAAAAGGAGACTCCTTCAGCTGTATTTAATGATACTTTTGTTTGTTTGGGAAATGTCCTTAGTTTGTACTAAGAAAATAAATGACGCAGCCAGGAGTGGTAGCTCATGCCTGTAATCTCTCAACAAAATAGGTGCTTTAGTTAGGGGTTACTATTGTACAATGAAACAACACAATAAACACAAGCTGGAAGGAAAGGATTTATTTGGCTTACATTTGCACATCATAGTCTGTCACTGAAGGAAGTCAGGACAGGAACTCAAACGGCAGGAACCTGGAGGCAGGAGCTGACACAGAGGCCATGGAGGAGTGCTGCTTACTGGTTTGTTTACCATGGCTTGCTCAGCCTGCTTATAGAACCTAGGACCACCAGCCCAGTGATGGCACCACCCACAATACCCTGGGCCCTCCCTAATCAATCACTAGTTAAAATATCCTACAGCAGATCTTATGGGGGCATTTTCTCATTTGAGGTTCCCTCCTTTCAGATCACTGTAGTGAAAAACCTCAATACACCCCCCCCCTTTTTGAGACTCAAAAGGTCGCCTCAGTGGAAAATTCCCCAAGGTCCCTTCCCCTAGACAGGGAACAAGGTCGAATTGAAAAGAACATCTGGTCCAGATTGTTGACGAAGGAAACTGGCAGGCTATAGAGATAAGTTTAATTCTGACCTTGTGGGTTCTCCAGGAAGGATGAGTTATGCCCGCATTCTAACAGTACCCCTTATTGCTTGCCCAGATCTGCACCTGCAGTAGCTCCACTTCTTACAATACCCCTATTACTTTGCTTGCCAAAAGTATGTATATGAAAAGAAAACTGTCCTAAAGCCCGGCGTGTTCAGTTAGCTAAGGCTGCTGAATAGCCCACAGACGCCTGTGTAAACAATAAACCTCTTGCGGTTTGCATCCAACTGTCTGGTTATTGAGCTAGGGACGTCACCGGGGTATTCAGCCTGAAGCCTGATAACCTCAGGTCTTTCAGTAGCTTGTGTCAAGTTGACTTAAAACTAGTTAGCACAGTAGGTAAGTCTAGGAATAGTCTGGCAAACTGGGTTCCTGCTTGGCTAGAACTACATTTATGCACCCCCTCCCCCCAAATGCTCTTAGCAGCTAGAGAGCCCTACCACCTCCATCACTGTACACACATACACCTTTCCAAACAAAGCAGCAGGTTGCTCAGATCTGTTCCTAGCAGCCTCTTAGTGTTGGTAGCCTTTGGAAGGCGGGCCCTCATGGAAGGAAGTTAAGTCTTTGGAAGTGTGCCCTTGAAGGGGATGTTGAGACTCTGGTCCATTCTCTTTTTCTCTTGTGCTTCCTGGCTACTATGAAGTGAGGACTACCTCTGACCTTTGCCTCCTAAGTGCTGGGATTACAATTCTGTGATGTCATGACAGCTTATTTGTGGAATTCTAAAGCTTCTAGACTAGAAAGTTTTTCCTTGGTCCTCTGCCAAAGAAAAAGATGGAGAATGGAAGCTAACATAGGGGAAGCTGACAGAGAAGTAAAGAGAGAGAGACTGAGCATGGCATGGGCTTTTGAAACCTCAGAGCCCACTCCCAGTGACATACCTCCTCTACTCCAACAAGGCCACACTTGAGACTCCTAACCAAACAGTTCTACTAACTGGGGCCCAAGTCTACCACAGGTTTGCATTTTTAAATCACTGTAAGAAGAGAGTAATTGGGACTAGAGAAATGGCTTAGTGGTTGAGAGCATTGGCTGCTCTTCCAGAGGGATCCAGGTTCAATTGCCAGCACTCACATGGCAGCTCTGTAACTCCAATTCCACAGGATCCAATGCCCTCCTCTTACCTCAGAAGTCCCTGCACACACATGAAGTTGTGCCTAAGTTGCAAAGCTTCCCAGAGACCACCAGGAAGACACACCCACTCAACTACAAAAGCAAGGTTTTAATTGTATTGATTGTTCATCCAACCATGACAGGGACCCTGTGTCTGGCTAGCTGTCACAGCAGCCCCCAGAGGGAGTGAAGTTCCCTGTCTACCGCTAGGTTTTAAAGACAAAAGTTAAGGATTACATCAGTAGGTACGGGTTGGTTTCTGATTGGTTGACACTTGGGAACAATTAGGAGAATTTCTCAAAGCCATATTTTAGCATGAAATACCTGTGTACCAATTATTTTCATTGGTCAGTGCTGAGAGGAACATTCTGTGGTTTCTATGACATTGTCTTGTTACTTGCCGGTGACCTATTGTTCATAGATACCAATAGTTCAGAACTATATCCTGGAGACTATAGGGGAGGTTTTGGTCTCCCCTGCAATTTCTTTTGTGACCACACAGTTTCCAGAAACCAAGTATCTAGGAGGCTGGGGTGGGGGTGGGAGTGTCTGGAGTTTCTTTGTGTTCTGTTTTGGCCCCAGGCTCCAGGGGGCCAGAGGATCTGGAGTTTCCTTGCATCAGAGGCCTATGAGTCTTTTCTGTAACCTGTCGTGGCTCCTAAAGCAGGGGGCTGAGTGAGGGTCTGGTCCCTTTATTTCTAATTTATTAGAAGCGAAGCCTTTGAGTTTAGTTTACCCCTTTCAATGGAACACACATATATGAGGCAAAACAGTCCCCCATAATAAAAGTAAATTAAATGTTTAAAAAATTTTAAAAAGAGGGGTGGGGAAGAAAAAAAATTTTAAAAGAGAAAAAGAAAGAGAATAATTACTGAAATCAGCATGTTCTTGAAGTGATATATATGTCTGATGACCTTGAAGCTACAAAGATGTGCCTTAAGATTATTAGAAAATGAAGAATTTTGGGTTTCATGTGTAGTAAATACATATCATATCACTGTAAAATCTAGAGAAAAGAATTCTAGCTTCCTGAGAAGGTATATCAAAAAGTTTTAAAAGAATTCAGTAATTCTTGGTTAACTGTTCACTCAGATTGCTGGCTGCTTCTTTATTAAACATTTATAGCTACTATTTCAATTCCCCTCTTGCTAATAGAATAGTGTATTAAACGTACAATTAGGGTTTATGGGGAATTGAGGCTTATCATTCCATGCTCCAATGATTTTCATCAGATCATTAAAAAGCAACTGAGTGAGAATGATGGAAAAGGGGCAAGAAAGCATCATTTTTGTGTTTCTTTAAGTTTAATGATTTTTCTGTGTGATGTATGGATGCGTTCATGATTCACGTGCATTTGAGTGTCTTTGTGTTTGTTTAAGGGTTAGAGGTCAATGTGGATATCTTCCTCAAATTTCCACATCTGACTGGGGGTGGTGGGACTGGGAATCCACCTGCCTCTGCCTCCCCAAAACTGGCAACATAGTGTGCCTGGTTCTTTTTAGTTGACTACTGGGGATCTGAGCTCAAGTCCTCATGCTTGTTTGGCAGGTACTTTATACTTGAGCTGTGTCCCACGCTCTCAACTGTTTAAATTTTTTTTGTTGTTTTTTGTTTTTTAGAGACAGGGTTTCTCTTTAGGTTTGGAGTCTGTTCAGCAACTCGCTCTGTAGACCAGGTTGGCCTTGAACTCACAGAGATCCGCCTGTTTCTGCCTCCCGAGTGATGGGATTAAAGGCATGTGCCACCAACGCCTGGCCTGGTTAATATTTTCTTGGGTCATCAAGATTACTCATCTGGTAAACCAAAAGCCTGAGATTGATACAGGGATTCCACAGTGGAAAGAAACAAATGACTCCCTAAAGTTGTCCTCTGACCTGACCTCATGCGCACATATCTAACATATGTACACAAAACAACAAAGAAAATAAAAATATAATTAAAAATTAACTTTAAAAGCCGGGTGTTGGTGGCCCATGCCTTTAATCCCAGCACTCGGGAGGCAGAGGGAGGCAGATCTCTGTGAGTTCGAGGCCAGCCTGGTCCACAAAGTGAGTTCCAGGACAGCCTCCAAAGCTACAGAGAAACCCTGTCTCGAAAAACCAAAAAAAAAAAAAAATTAACTTTAAAAGCTTTATTTCTAGGTGGTGGTGCACGCCTTTAATCCCAGCTCTAGGGAGGCAGATGCAGGCGGATCTCTGAGATTGAGGCCAGTCTTGTCTACAGAGCAAATTCCAGGATTGCCAAGGCTGCACAGAAAAGCCCTGTCTTGAAAAACCAAAAAGCAAACAAATAAACAATAATCCATTCCCAGTCCTCTGGGCAGGAAAATGGGTGTTTTTGTCTCTTCCATTGAGAAGAAGTCCCTCTGTGTTTAACATTCTTGGTTTTCCTATTATCTGTGGGCACAAGGACCATTGTGTCCCCAACAATCAAGTACCTAGAATTTTATTCTAAGTCCGGTTCTACTGTTTATTTCTCAATTTCTTCACTGTTTTGAGTGGAAGCGCCACCCGCGTTTGCTGATTTCATGCCCCTCCCTCGCTCATCCCAGCTCCCACCCCAAGTGTACTAGGTTCATCATACCTGCCCTTTGCAGCTGACATTTTCAAAGTTTCTCTTTAATGTCACCTGTATTAGGATTTCATCACTTTTTTTGTTGTTGTTGTTGTTTTGTGTTGTTTTTCTCGACAGGGTTTCTCTGTATTGCTTTGGAGTCTGTCCTGTCACTCGCTCTGTAGATCAGGCTGGTTTTGAACTCACAGAAATCCCCCTGCCTCTGCCTCCCGAGTGCTGGGATTAAAGGCGTGCATCACCAACGCCCGGTTTTAGCTTGCACTATTGTTGGGAGGTTTTACACCTATAATCCCGGTACCCAAGAAGTGGAGAATAAAGGATTTCTGAGTTCAAGACTTGATTGTAACATACTTTCAAACGGTTCAACAAACTTTATTCTAGCCGGACAGTGATGACACAAGCCTTTAATCCCAGCACTCGGGAGGCAGAGGCAGGCGGATCTCTGTGAGTTTGAGACTAACCTGGTCTACAAGAGCTAGTTCTAGGACAGGCTCCAAAGCTACACAGGGAAACCCTGTCTCGAAAAAACAAAAACAAAAAACAACAAACACATTCTGAAATGGTTTATCAGTAATACGGGCACACACAGGTGGCGTGATTCAAAACAGCCAAGAATTGTTCATCTAGGTGGTGAAATGCAGGTGATGTCCCCGGCCCTATCAAGTTTTCCCTATGCATTAAAATTGGCATAATAAGCAGGGCGTGGTGGAGTGTGCCTTAAATTCCGGAACTGAGTCGGCTGAGGCAGGCAGATCCCTTGAGTTCCAGATTCCTTGGTCAATATTGGGAGTTCCAGAACAGCATATGGTACACACATTGAGATTCTGTCTGGGAAAAAAAAGGGAAAAAATAAAAAGAGAGAAAGGAAAAGAAAAAGGAAAAGAAAAGGAAAGAAAAAAGAAATCGCGCAGTAAAATGAGGTAAGACACAACTCCAGCCCGGGTTGCAATAGGCACTCCTGCGCATGCTCACACGACCTGCGCGTTCGTCCCCGCCCCCTAGAGTACGCAAGCGCAGGACGCAGGCGCGCAGTCAGAAAACACGAGACTGAAGCTGAGGGTCGCTTTGCGGGTCTGAGGTACGGATCTGTGGAAGGATGGAGCCACTGAAGGTGGAAAAGTTCACGACCGCCGACCGGGGAAATGGGCTGCGTGCGGTCGTCCCACTGCGCCCCGGGGAGCTGCTCTTCCGCTGCGACCCTTTGGCGTACACCGTGTGCAAGGGGAGTCGTGGCGTCGTCTGCGATCGCTGTCTCCTGGGGTACGTACGGAGCCGAGCCCAGGGTGCATGGCTCTGCGGGTGACTGGGGACCTCTCGGGGTCGGCTCGTGGGGTGCCTGCAGCACCCCAGGCTGAAGCAGGATTTGGGGGAGCCAGTGGTGCAGATGAAGGAGAAGCGTTGGGTGGTAGGTAATTGGGCAGTAGGTAATTTTGCGGGGAACAAAACATCCATACCTTGTGCAACGAGCTTCATCGGTTGTGGAAATCAGAAGTGTCAGGGGTGGGCGGATGTGGGAAGGAGCAGGGGTGTGTACGTCAGGTTCAGAACTGAGGCCCCACCTTGCGGGGGGGGGGGAGGGAGAAGCCTGCTGTTTATGGTGCACTTTGGTGGTCTGGGTTTTGTGTTCCTTAGGTATAGGAAAATGAATGAGACATCCTTAAAGAGCCAATCAAATGAGAATTACAGTGTAACAAAAGAGCAGACTAGAGATGCAAACAGTACACTCTTAGCTGCGTAAGTTTCAGAGGGTTCACGGTGTGCTTCGCCATGTAGTGGCTCCGCAGACAAATGCAATCATCACCTGCCTGTAGATGCAACAGTTTATGTGACAGTGCCTTGGAGGTCTGGAAGCACAGTGTCAGTGTAAGGTGATTTACTGTTTATAGAACTGTACCACATACATGTGTATTTATAGGATTTGTATTCCGTCAACCCAAAGCAGGGTCCCATCATGCACTGGGGTCAGGACCCGGAGACAGGTAGGTTGATTTTGAATTGACCACTCCTCCAGACTTATCAGTCGGTGGTTGGGGTGGGTAGAGGTGGGGAAGTGGTCAAGCTTCACCATTCTTTGCACAATCTCTGTGTAGACTTGGCTGCCCTGGAACTCACCTGTCTCTATCTCTTCTAACTCCCGAGGGCGATGGCCATCACCGTCCAGCCTCCACAATATTCTTGTTTGGTTTATAGTAGAGGACTTTGTTTTGCGTTAATAGTAGATAATAATCTTTTTTTGTTGTTGTTGTTTTAAGAGACAGGGTTTCTCTGTATTGTTTGGAGGCTGTCGGACCAGCCCGGCCTCGAACTCACAGAGATCCACCTGCCTCTGCCTCCCGAGTGCTGGGATTAAAGGCGTGCGCCACCACCGCCTGTCTCAGATAATAATCTTATTTGTTATTTTGTGGAGTAATGATGGCAATGACACATACATACACACAATTTGTTGAGGAGAGGGAAGATTGAAGTTTGTGTAATTAAAGTAATTCATTCCTTTCAGGACTTGGCCTCACACGTCACACACCTCCTCTCACTGACTAATTAGAGAAAGCAGGACTCTTCATTCTGCTACACACTTTGGAGTATATTCAGAGTGTGGGTGTGCTGCACTCCATAGCAGAGGGCTTACTGCCTAAGTCTTTAATAGCCAAGTGGTAAAGACAATGTGTACCTCCTCATAGGCACTGTCTGACTGCTGTGTGTCTCAGTGGGTGGAACAGAACAATTCGATCAAAAACAGTGACAGACTAGTAATGGAATTATCAGAAATGATCTTTTAAAACTTTTAAAGTTTTATTTATTTTTATTTTATGTGCATTGCTGTTTTGCCTGTGTGTATATCTATGTGAGAGTGTCGTCTCCCTCGACTGGAGTCACAGACAGTTGTGAACTGCCATGTGGGTGCTGGGAATTGAACCTGGGTCCTCTGGAAGAGCTGTCAGTGCTCTTAACCACTGAGCCATCTCTCCAGCATTTTTAAAAATTTTGTGTATATCGGTGTTTTTCCTGCATGTATGTCTGTGTGAGGGTGTGGGATCCCGTGGAGCTTGAGTTACAGACAGTTGTGAGCTGCCATGTGGGAATTGAACCTGGGTCCTCTGGAAAAGCAGCCAGTGTTCTTAGCCTCTGAGATCTCTTCAGTCCAAGAGATTTTTTTAAATTAAGTTTATTGACGTTTTTATAATATGAAATATTGGCTTTCAATATGACATTTTTGTACACACATATCATTTTGTACACATATTTCAGAGTTTGTTTTGAGTCACAAGCTACAAGGAATTGTCCATTTTCCTGGAATAAAGTGCATGAGCCTTTTATGGGTAGCAGTGCCTCTTGGTTTATCATACTACATCATTGCTTTTATCACTTTTCTTTGGAGAACCATGGTCCTTCAATGACAGAAGGAATTTCTTGAAATGCTGTGTGTGTGTGTGTGGGTTTCTCAGCACTGCTTTAAGGCTGTGTGAAACCTGGACCTGAGGATTGGCAGAAACCGAGTCAGAACTGCACAGCAGTGGTTGTGGTGGAGTCTGGGCAAGGTTGCTTCTGTTGCACTGTAGTAAATGGACTCTGCAGCACTTTGCACAAGGGACCCTGTTGCTTCTCTTTGGGAAACTCATTATTGTTAGATTTGTTCTCTTTGTTGGATTTGCCTAGCTTAGGCCTGCTATGGAATATTACTTTAATTAGTCAAGGATGTGTTTGTTACATTTGTTTATGCTGCATAAAGATGTGTTGCTTTACCTGTCTAAGGCATCTGGTTGGTCTAATAAGAAACAGAGTGGTGTGGGGTGATGGTGATTCACACCTTTAATCCCGGCACTCTGGAGGCAGAGGCAGGTGGATCTCTGTGAGTTTGAGGCCAGTCTGATCTACAGAGTTAGTTCCAGGACAGCCAGAGTTGTTACACACCTGAATGGCCAATAGCTAGGTGGCCCTGGCAGGCAGAGAGAATAAGAGAATAAGAAGGAGAAGAGGAAGAGAATGAGGGAGGAGGAGAGGAAGATGCCCCAGCCACCGCCAGCTAACCAGACGTGGAGTAGGACATACAGAGTGAGAGAAAGGTAAAAAGCCCGGAGGCAAATGTGGATGAAGAGAAACAGGTTAAAATAACTCATAAGAGCTATTGGAATAAACATAGGATAATGCCAGGCATTCATAACTATTACGTGTCCTTGTTGTGACCTTGGAGCTGGTTGGTGGACCCAAAGAAAGCCTACTACACAGGCCACTGCTTGTATCTTAACTGACAGAAAAATTGAGAAAGTTTTGGTCTTCTTGATTCAAAGATAGGAGGCAGCCTGTACCTAGTGTTGTAAACAAATGCTGTGAGTCCAAACAGATGTACCCTTCCTTTGTGCTGGTTAATAGATACCTGCTTACTAATTCTTTATATAAAACAGTAGATTTGTGCTTACTTTGGGTTGCCACTCAATAGGTATACCATAATTCACTGGCATTTGCAGGCTCTAACACACTCATATCTGTGGTTATCTAATTGAGAATCACTGCAGCCTGAGAATCTAGTTAAGGAAATGCTGGTATATTCTTAATGAGGTTTGCCATCACTACTGAATGAATGTCCATAGCTGCAGGATAAGTTTCTGTGTTCCTTTCTTTGTAGGCAAGTCATTATTTGCTTATTCATCATCACTTGTAAAACTCTTGAGAAGAAACTGTTGCATTGTTTTGTTTCTGTAGCCCTAATGCAGAACACACATAAACTCTTATTTTGTAACATAGGTGTCTGGCAGAATTATTATTATTTTTTTTTTCAAGACAGGTTTCTCTGTGTAGCTTTGGAGCCTGTCCTGGTATTCACTCTGTAGACCATCCTGGTCTTGAACTCACAGAGATCTGTCTGCCTCTGCCTTCGAGTGCTGGGATTAAAGGTGTGGTACCATGTCTGTTAAATCTTTATCTCTTTTATTTGAATTATTATACAATTACATAGTAAAACATGGACTTTGTAACATTTAAGGGGAGGGGATAAAAATAGAACAAAGGAACAGATATAATTACTTTATTAGTGTCCAGAAATAATTTTGAAAAGCTTCTATTTGCTTTCTTTTGTATTTGATTAGTACATATTTGTGTATTTATTTGTTCATTTGCTTACTTTTAGACAGGATTTATTTATTTATTTTGGTTTTTTCGAGACAGGGTTTCTCTGTGACTTTGGAGGCTATCCTGGAACCCGCTTGGTAGTCCAGGATGGTCTTGAACTCACAGAGATCCGCCTGCCTCTGCCTCCCGAGTGCTGGGATTAAAGGCGTGCACCACCAACACCCGGCCTAGACAGGATTTCTTACAGTTCACAATAGCTAACTACTAGCTACACAGCTGGGGATGACCTTGGACTTCTTACCTTCTGACTCCCAAGTGCTGGGATTATAGGGTGTGTACTAGTGTGTCAGACTTTTTTTTGTTTTTAAATCAAGAAACTGCTTTCTGGCTTGTTCTCCTTAAGGAATGGCTTCTTGTTTTTCTTGTAGTGAGTGGGAAAGACAAGAGGCTGAGGTAGAGTGATTGCCTAGCAACTAGAAAAGAAAAAGATGAGATTCTGAATCATTGCAGTTGTGAATTGGAATCATTCATATTTTTCTCTGCTGTTGTACGTATTTTTTAGTTTGCTGCTGATACAAGATTGATTGTAAAATGAGTTGTGTTTACTTTCAGCTTGATTTGGTTAAATGCAGAGTGTGAAATTTCATTTTATGGTCTGGAGAACTGGCTCAGAGGCTAAGTAAGAGCACTTCCTGCTCTTCCAGAGGACCCAGGTTCGATCCCCAGCATATGTGTCAAGCGGCTCACAACCACTTGTAATTCCAGCTGCAGGGGATCTGCTCTTCTGCTCTCTGCAGGTATCTGTTTGCACACGGCATACATACACATAGATATACATAAATGAAATTTTAGACATACACCTCCAGATAGCCACGCTGTAATCGTCTTGTTTCTCTAGGTCTTCTTACCAAGGCACTACCTGGAGTCTAACTTCTCTATGCTAGCACACGAAGCACACAGTAGATGGAAATTATTTATGCTGTCAAAGGACAGTATTTTGGGTTTAGAAAAGACCAAGTTGCCTTTAGCTTCCATATCAATACCCTCTGTGGATAAATACTAACTGTTCCTTCTGTAGTTAAAGAGCTTTGTGCCTCCCAGGAGGGAAGAAGATGACTTGGATAACTTGGAAGTGGGAATGTCTTCCTTTTCTGCCTTTGTGGATTGTGGAGAAAAGTGGGCAGATGTAGGGTAAACACATTCTGGAATGACACGCCCCTACTGCTCTCGTCTGGCTGACGTTCTGTGGTTATGGTGGGCGTTGAATGGACTGAGGGACAGGTAATGATCATACAGTAGAGGGCACTTGTCTCTTCCTCTTTTTCTCTGTGTTTGGGAATCCCATTATTTTTTTATAATGTTGGGGATGGAACCCAGGGCTTTACATACGCCAGGCAAGTGTATGGTAGAAGGAGGCGGCTGCCTGGGGAACCTGGGGAATAAGGGACTCTGAAACGCTGTGAAATGCTGTCTTCCCACAGCGAGGTAGATGGGGAGGAGGTTAGTGACTGAGTGAAGGGTAGGCATCGTGACAGAGGACTGTGTGATAGGGACTCTTAAAGTCAGGACCATGGGCACCAGGGATGGGAGTACAATGACATCCCCAAAGATGAGATGGCTACTCCTTGCAGCAGAGAACGGTGAGGATACAGAAAAATACCAGCGTCTGAGGCGTTTGCTACACTTCATCCAGGGTGTCCCTCTCAGAAGACCTTGGAGAAACACCTCTTCAGAGCAGCTACTCAGAGCAGTCCTGGTAAGGAGTGATGCTCCAATCTGATGCTCATGGGAAAAGACAGATGTTGTTTGATACATTTGAAATTTCTAGACTGTTTATTAGGGAAATATGTAAGAAAAAGATGAGTTATAGAACAAAGCACATCATATTCAGGAGATAGATTAGGGCTCTTGAGAAAACAAGGTAGCCACATTTGGGTTGAAATGTATTTTTAGGCCGTTAGTAAGATGGCGGAAGTCTGTCTTGGCTAAGGACTGGCCTTGACTGGAGACAAGGGGAAATCGCTTCAGGCCTTATGATGAAAAGAGTCCTCAGGAAAGCAGCAGCAGTGACTGAAAGGTAAGAGACAAAGTCAGGCACAGTGTCACACGCCTTTAATCCCAGCACTGGGAGATAGAAGTAGGCAGATGTCTGAATCTGAGGCCAACCTGGTCTATCTAGCACATTCCAAGACAATCAGCTGCTTAGTGAGACCCTATTTCAAAGACAAACAAAACAAAACAAAACACCCAGGGAACCTAATTCCATTTTCTGGCCTCTGCAGACACTAGGCATGTGCATATGATGCACAGACATGCATGCAGGCAAAACTCCCATACATATACTGTAGTACATTTACAAGACTAAAAAAGAGGTGTGAGACAGCCCTGGGAGTGGTTGCTAAGTGACTCGGACTTAAGAGGTTGAAATAGTTTTCTAGGAGAATTGCCTGCTGAAGTGTGAGCTTGGTGCCCAGTGTTGTGGGGCCACTAAAAGCTTGTTTTCATTTGAACACTTAGCAGAGCAGAGCTTTTTTGTCCTGTCTCAGTAGCCAGCTGCTTGGCTCTGAGCCTTGCCCTGACCCAGGGATGTGGAGGAAAGGGAGCTTGGGATTGTAAGTGAGGGCGGGTGTAAAGGTAGGTCTCAGCCTCCAGACTAGGGGGTGGGGTCATGTGCAAAGCCAAGGGCTGTGAATGTGGCAGAATTACAGGATTAGAGGTCTTTTTTGTGGCTTAGTACAGGGTCCATGTCACTAAGTCACCCAGAGTGGCCTGAACTCACTGTAGTCCAAGCTGGCAGTGAGCTTCTGATCCTCCTGCTTACCTCCTGAGTGCTGGGATTTATAGGCACATGATTGACTAAAGGCCTTTTCATTTTTACTTATTTCTGTGTGTACATGTTTATGGGTGTACATGTGTGTGGACATGTTTGTGGGTGTACGTGCATATGTGTGTGTGTGGATGCCAGAAGACAGCTTCGAGAGCACTGTCTCAGGCACTGTCCATGTTTATTTTTTTGAAACGGGGGTGGGGGGGGAGGGAGGGTAGGAGACAGACAGACTGGGGTTTTGAAACCTCAGAACCCATCCCCAGTGACACACCTTCTCCACAAGTACATACCTACTCCAAAAGGTCACATGTCCCAGTCCTCCAGAGTCAATTCCTGAACCTGTGTCTAAGCATGCAAATAAATGAGCCTATAGTGGGATCCATATTCTCATTCAAACTACCCCCACCCCAGACAAGAGTTTCTCTTTTTTTTGCAGGCTAGAACTATAGAGGCATTTCGAAATCAGGGCTTGGGCATTACTGGTAATGGCTGATGGGTTTACACGAGGGTTGGAGGCCTGGATTGAAATGAGATGCACAGACTGATAATTAGGTAGGTTGAAAAAGGATGCTGTGGTCATGACTTCCTGTTTTCTTTGTAGATAGGAGTCATAATTCCTTTTGTTTTGCTTGTTTTTTTTTGCAAGGAGGTTTGGGAAAGGGTCATGTGGCTGAGCTCTGAGCCTGAAAACCTTTGTTCCATGTGATTGCTACAGCAGAGGACAGGATGAAAACGTTTGGTCCATGTGATCGCCACAGCAGAGGATGCTCTTAACCAGACAGGATGAAAACGTTTGGTCCATGTGATCGCCACAGCAGAGGATGCTCTTAACCAGACAGGATGAAAACCTTTGGTCCATGTGATTGCCACAGCAGAGGATGTTCTTAATCAAGACAGGATGACCTATTCTGTGGACAGCAGTAAGCTGTTCTCTATTTCCAGACTCTTGATGCTTTTTCGGAAGGTCCAGACTGCTTGATGCCTGTTTGGAGGGCTCAAGAACAGAAAGACATTGAACAGGTAGAGGATGGTGCCTGAAATTTCTACAGCACAGACTTCTCCAGTAGTAATTCTATCAGTAGTAATTTATCCTGGGCTCCCCAGATGGTGAAACCCCCAGGACCAGCCAGCTACCTGCCATCAGGTTTTTATTTTTTTGTCTTGTCATAGAGACTCCTTCCTATTGGACTGCCCATTTACTCCCTGCATTTGGATTTGCTCTTTGCTGCTTGGAGTGTCATTTCTGACGTCTAGATATCTTTATGCTGTGGAATTCTTGTCTGCCTCTGACCTTCATGGGCAGGACTCAGAGTAGCCAGCTAATGCCTGTGATCACGACTGCACTTCATGTATTCTGCCTTTGGAGGCAGCCCCTTTACAGGCCTAAAAATTATTAAAAACAGATTCAGTTGGAGGATTAGAAAGAAAAAAGCTGCTGAGGATGATGGCAAGTTTGTTTTGAGACAAGGTCTGTGGCCCAAGCTGTGTTGGAACTCACCGTGGAGCCAAGGATGACTTTGAGCCACTGGTCCTCTTGGTTCCCCCTCCCAAATGTTGGTGACACAGGCATAGACCACTATACTTATCATAAAAGTTTTCCTTATGTGGGTCTTATCTATTAATATTTACAGCATAAAGTAATTAAAATTGGGATGATTAGGGCTACACAGAGAAATCCCAAAACAAACAAAACATTAAAACTGAAATATTGTATAATAATTATTGTATTATACTAATTTATTTAATTAATTAATATATTTTTCACTATGGAGTTACATGCACTACTGTGTAACAAGGTCCTCTGATGCTTACTGTGTAGTCCAGGCTGGCCTTGAACTTGAAACAATCCTCCTGCCTGCAGCCTCTTGAGTGCTGGGATTATAGGTATGAGTCCCCACCCACCCGCTCCAGCTCACCCCAGACTGGAGCTAGCAGTTGTGTTTTAGATTCTATATATAGTTATTTGATACCAGGTTTCATACAGTTCAAGGTTAGTCTCAAACTCTCTAGCTGACAATACCCTTGACCTCACCCTCTTCCTTCTGACTCCCCATATCCCAGGACTGGACTCAAAGGCCTGTGCCACCATGGGCTTGGGGCAAGCAGTTCTTTAAAGAGGGAGGGAACTCTGTGATCCAGTCAATTTATCAATAGGTGCCAATCAATAATGTACACTCAAAATAGAGAATGAAACTGCTGCCACTATAGATCCAGCCGGTAACACCTTCACCGTTTCTGCTTCGTTCCAAAATGGGATCGGAACCAAGTCTGTAGCTCGCTGTCTGCGCTCCTAAAACCAAGAGAACGTCTTTCATTCTGCCCTTGTCTTTTATTTGGGTATTCGGATCACATACCCCCAGAGAAGGCCACGCCCATTGGGCCAAGCTGCCCCAATACAATTGGCTGTCCGATGGAATCCCCACAGCAGTCATTCCTGCTTCAACCTTTGGAGGCCTGGGTTTATAGGTATGGTGCTGGCCTCACAGGTGGATCTCTGTTGTTCAAGGCCAGCATGGTCTATAAAGTAAGTTCCAGGGCCTCTAGGACATCTCCATTGATGAATCTTCAAAGCTGTCAATGGGACAAGATCAGGGGATGCAGCCCTTTCTCTCTGACCAAGAGACCATTACTCAATTTGCAGAAATTCTTTGTATCTGTGGAAGGAATTTTCAGGATGAATCAGTATGAAGAGAAGTTGGAGTTTACCAAGAAGCAGTTTAAATAATTATATATTTTGTGTGTGTGCACACGTGTGCCGTGGTGGTCAAAGGACATTTGTGGGAGTCAGTGGAGATCAAGTTCAGATTGCTAGCTTCACTTGCTTATCACCATTTCACTGACGATCAGAAGCAGCCTGAATACAGATGTGTGAGCATGGGCATTCAAGGAGACAGGCACCCTGGAAAATGACAACATACTCCCAAATACGGCTTTGGACATCCCAAGAGTCTGAGGTCCCTGTTTCCTTAGTTTTCACCGTCTGAATAATTGTGAAGCCTTGCAACTTTTGCTACTCTGGTGGGTTAGAAGTGCATTAAATATGGTTTTAATTTGTAAAGGCATGTGTGTATGTTGTCATGTGTGTGTACATGATGTATAGACCATAAGGCAGTCTTGGATGTTGTCCTCAGTAATGCTACCCAATTCCTTTGAGATAGGCTCTCTATTGACCAATAGGCTGTAGGGCTGGCCAGCTAGCTCTAAGGCATCCTCTTCAGTCTTCAAGTGTGTGCCGCCACCGAATGTTTCCTGGGTCCTGCTGCTCAAACCAACCTATTAGTTAGTGTACCCATCTCAAGGAGTACTTCTTCCAGGCTTCCTTCCTCCTATTATCTGACACCCACGCGCGATCCTTTCCATAAGGGTCACCCAAGGCTTTGTTGATGTAAGTTGACTAAATATTGCAACCCCGCCCTGCTTTCTCTTTCTGTGTGCTGGGAGTAGATTCAGAACGTGTGCACGAGGAAAGCTCTACCTTGGAGCTGCACCCAGAGTGTGTGGAGGTCTTGCTCATGATTGACACTTGTTGTCTCTGGTGCCTTCTGAGGAGCGGGGGGACAGGAGTAGAGGCTCTGGCAGGTGGGACGGGCAATGCCTGAGGAGGACTGCGGAGAACTTGCCCAGGGGACGCTCTTAGCGGTTTAACCGGCAAAGGAAGAGCAAAGATCAACCTCTAAAGCGAACCCACACTGAGGAATTTAGGGGTTATGTGGTGGACATTTTCCCAAATGTTTGTACCCCCAATTTAGTTGTCTATCTTTATATGTGAGTTAGCTGGAAATTCCTGTGCTTTTAATTCAGTTCTTGATTCTTTAGCTGATGGTCTGTGGGTCAGCAGCAGCAGCAGCATCAGGGAGCTCATCAGCAATGTGCCACTTTATGCTCTAACACACACTGAATCAGAATATACATTTTCTGTATGTGATTTCAAGATGGCTCTGTAACTTGTTTGCACATTCAATTAAAGCAAGTTGATTTCTGTACTTTTAAAATTCTTAGCAACCTGATTATTTGAAAGCTGCTTACTCTGATAATATTTGAAGGCTCAATGATTTTTACACGTAACCTACATATCTAGAGATTGTATTCATCAAATTTTAGATTTCCTATTGCCATCTTATAATAGAGGCAGAGCTCCCTCTGGTGGACAATGGGAAGAAAGGCACACAAATACTTTGCAGGAAAGCAATTTAAGTTTTCAGCTGTTTAAGTGTTTCAAGCACTTGTGATACTGAGGCAGAAAGATCTATGCAAGTATGTGAGCAGTCTCCACCCCACTCCAAAAAACCCCCAGACAAACAAAAGGAAAACAATAGTGGCCCTCCCAACTCAATTACTGCGTTTGGCTTTGGTAGAACAAATGTGCAGAATCCCCGAATTCAGTCTACAGCGTCATGAACACACAAGGTAATTCCCTAATTAAAAAAAACAGCAAAATAATCCCACACAACAAAAAACAAAACACCATAGCGTCCCTCACCATGAAGAAATACTGTGGCAGATGTCTGTTGTAAAGGTGGGTTGTTAACAGTGGCTGTTTTCAGGATTAAAGTCACAACAAATACTTGATAGCCCTGTTTGAACTTGATGTACTTGCTGTGATCTGGGGAAAATCAAGTTTTTTTTTTCATTTTTTGGCAAGTAAAAGACAATCCTTTATTGTCACCATTTTGAGCACATGACCCTGCCTCTGCTCTTCCTAATCAGAACATTTAATTTTAAAGTCAAATATGAGGTTACCTTGGAATATAGGGCCCTAACTGTAGCCCCTAGCCCATGTTCTCTCTGTGACTATTTGCATAAGAACTGCTGTCCCCCTTATGAGACTGCAGATAGGACAGATGGTAGAGAGTAGCAAGCTGAAGAACGCCACAGGCAAAGTCCAACCAGTGAGCTCTAAGTCCAGTAAGGTCCAACCAGTGAGCTCTAAGTCCAGGAAAGTCCAACCAGTGAGCTCTAAGTCCAGGAAAGTCCAACCAGTGAGCTCTAAGTCCAGGAAGGTCCAACCAATGAACTCTCAGTCCAGTAAGGTCCAACCAGTGAACTCTAAGTCCAGGAAGGTCCAACCAGTGAGCTCTAAGTCCAGTAAGGTCCAATAAGGTCCAGGTCGACAATCACAGGTGATGGGAGAAGCTGAAAGCAAAACTGAAGAATGAATGAACAGAGAGGCCTGGCGTAAAGGTTTGTTCCCCCTTCCTCTCCTCCTACCATGTGTGCTCTGGGGATTGAACTCAGGTTGTCAGGCCGGCAGAAGTGCATTTCTGTACTCATTGAGCATTCCTGCTGCCCCCTGGTTTTGGTTGGTTTGCAGTAGGGTTCACTACATGGATATTTTGTTTATTTCATTGATTTATTTTGTTTTCTTATTTTTTAAAATTACACCTATCACTTACCTGTGTGATTTAGTTTTCTCTTGCTGTGACAGAGCACCGTGGCCAAGGCAACTTCTAGAAGGAAGAGTTTATTTGGTGATCATGGTTCCAAAGGGATAGGGTCCATCACCGTCATGATAGGGAGTATGGCAGTATGCAGACACAGGGCTGTGTGACACATCCTCCCATGAGGCCACACTTCTTTTTTTTTTTTTTTTGGTTTTTCGAGACAGGGTTTCTCTGTGGCTTTGGAGGCTGTCCTGGAACTAGCTCTTGTAGACCAGGTTGGCCTCGAACTCACAGAGATCCACCTGCCTCTGCCTCCCAAGTGCTGGGATTAAAGGCGGGCGCCACCAACGCCCGGCTGAGGCCACACTTCTTAATCCTTCCTAAACAGTTCCACCAACTGGGAGCAGCATGCAGCACAGGCGTTGAGGACCCATCTCCAGAAACAGGCTGCACAGCCACCCCCTGGACAGCCTCATTCTTGCATCCCTTGAGGGCCGTAGATCAAAAGTCTTCTGCGAGGGGACTTTGCTAATGCAGAGTAGCCTTTACCACTGGCTTGTGTTTCCTGTTTATAGAATCCAATTGGAAATTCCTGTGACAGGTGTAGTGACCCCTGCGACCCCAGCATTTGGGAGGCAGAGGCGGCACCACCAGCTCGAGACCAGCTTAGGATACATAGTGAGATAAGACCGTGTCTCAAAAGAGTTCTGGTTTCTGTCACTTGTTAAATATGATGACTATTTTGTCTTAAATATTTTTTTTTACAATTTATGTGTATGTTGTGTGTGTGCACCTGTGCAGGTCCCCTTGTAGGCGAGAAGAGGGCATTGCATCCCTGGAACTGGAGTCGCAGGTGGCTGTGAGCCTCCTGACCCGGGCGTCTGTAAGCACGTGCTCTTCCCCTGCTGGACCATTTCGTCAGCTCTGTAACTGTAGATGTATCTGGGGGTCACTTGCTTTGAACTCACCCTCCCACCTTTTCCCTGTTTGCCTCTCTGCCCCATGCCTCCTACTGTCCCCGTTTCCCCTATGCCCTCCCAGGCTCCAGCCATGGATGCCGAGTGCATCTAAGGCAGCAGTTCTCAGTATTGCTGTGGGTTGGAATCACCAAGAAATGCTTAAGCACCTTGATTCGGGGATTACTTAGTCAATCAAACCCTTGAGGTGGTCCCTAGACTTCAAAGTTTTCCGGGCTCTAATTGCCTGCTAAATATTTTTGTCTCTTACTCAGTCTGTAAATAAAAGAACGAATTTAATTAGATGGATTCCGAGTTCATGGCATTTTACTTAGATGCTGTCCACTCTCCCAAGCGGTGTGTAAGTCCCTCCTCTCTCTGTCTCCTGTCTGTCTGTCTTCCTCCCTCTCCCTCTGGGCACACACATGACACAGCAGGACGACTTTAGGGAGTCCATTTTCTCCTTCCACTGAGCTCAAACTCAGGATGTCAGGGCTATGCCACAAGCACCTCATTGGCCTGTCTCCACCTTATTTACTTTACGTTGGAAGTTGTTTTACCTGTTTCATGTATTTACGTGTGCATGTGTACACACTACACCACACATGTGACAGTCTGAGGAAGACTGTGGAGCTGGCTTGTTCCTTGAGCCATGTGGGTTCTTGGGATCAGGCCCAGGGCGTCAGGCTCGAACCATCTGGCCAGCTCTCTCTCTCTCCCTCTCACTCTGCAGCGCCCCTCCCCATACACCGGGATCCTTCTGTTTCCTTGTGCCCAGTGTGTTGGAATTGCAGCTGTGCTACTGGTCTTGGCTTTTACATGGGTGCCGGGAATTGAACTCAGATCCTCATGAGTGCTGTGCAAGCACTTTACTAACTATCTCCTCGGGCAACCCCCCCACCCCCATTTCTCTTTCTCTCTTAAATAAACCATTATGCAGACCTTTCCATTCTCACGTGGGAATGTCACACACTCCATGCCTCCATTTCCATTGCCACAGCCCTAAAAAAGAAAGGGTATTGCCTTGGAATGGGTGTGGTCAAGAAATGACAGTGATTCTATGATTTGGTATCTTGGTATAGTTTATCATTTTGCCCAGAGGAATGAAATGAGGCTAAGCCTTCTCAACTAGATACATAATGTAGGCTATGCGGCTTAACTGTGTTTGCCTTTGTCTCCTCATAGTTAACCCTGACCCTTAAGGGTTACTCTGAGGGTTATGAGAGTTAGTCTTGGAAATGTTTGGTCTACATTCAGACTTCATAAACGTCTGTCCTTGCTTGACTTTGGACTTACTGATTTCCTTCAACTGTATGTGGCATTTTAGGTAATAAAACATAATGCAGGCCTTCATGTGGTTGCTGCGTATAAGCTGCCATGAAGACCATAAACTAAACCTCTGCACCTGTAAGCCAGCCCCAATTAAATGTTTTCCTTTATAAGAATTGCCATGGTCACAATGCCTCTTCATAGCTTCAGAAACCTTAACTAAGGCGATGGTGGCGTATGCCTTTAATTCCATCACTCAAAGACATGTGAATCTCTGTGAGTTCAAGGCCAGCCTGGTCTACAGAGCTAGTTCCAGGGCAACCAAAGCTACACAAAGAAACCCTGTCTTGAAAACCAAAACAAACAATAAAAACAACAAACAAGAAACCCTAAGCAAGACAAGCACTGAAATAAATGTGAAAAATGACAATGACGGCCTAGTCAAAGTCTCTGCTGTTTTCTAAGCTTATCTTGGAGTTCTTCAGCAAGTCCCATTTCTTCTGTCTCAGCTTTGCTTTACAGCTGAAGTTGTTCTTTTATAAAGATTTATTGTGTAAAGTGTTCTGCCTGCATGTGTTCCTGCAGGCCAGAAGAGGGCACCAGATCTCATTGCAGATGGTTGTAAGCCACCATGTGGTTGCTGGGAATTGAACTCAGGACTTCTAGAAAAGCAGCCAGTGCTCTTAACCTCTGAGCCATCTCTCCAGTCTCCTTAGCTGAAGTTCTTAAACTTTATATCACACTGGTCAGTGGTAAAGTCCCTTTTGTTTCAGTCAAGATATTCAGGTCGTGCCAACAGGTAATTTTATAAGTCTGTTTTTAAAACTCTCAGTCTTATATTGCATGATACTATCCATATAGTAACTACCTTCAATGGTTAATTCTACAGTCACAAATTTAATAAATGCACTTGATTGTAATTTGTAGTTCAACTTGTAATGAGCAGACTTTAATGAGCCAGTCCCTGTGGGAGACAGATTTATGGAGAGGTCAGTGAATCACTTGGTTGCTGCGTCTAGGAAATGTGAAATGGCAGGTGAGTGGGGCCAGCACTGTTTTTATTTCCCAGAAGTCCTTGTAGGTAGGGGCATTTCCTCTTCTTTTCCTTCTTCTTTGGGTTGATGAACAAATTCTTCACTTGTCCCATATTTGTTGAGAACTGTGTCTTCTCCTTTACTTCAGAGCACTATATAGTTTGTCTTATTTTTATTGCACATTGTGTGTTTACTTATATAAAAGGTTTTGCTTTTAAAGATTAACTTATTTTTATTTTATGTGTATGAATGCTTTGCCTGCATGTGTGTACCTGCTTGGTTCCTGTGGAAGCTAGAAGAGGGCATCCGATCACCTGGAAACAGTTTCAGAGTGTTGTGAGCCTCTGCATAGGTGCTGGGAACTGACCCCAGGTCCTAATGCTGAGGACTACAGTAAACACTACTGTACCTAGCTCTGTGTTCTGCTTTAATTGACTATTTGAAAAGCGAAGTTATTAAATTATATTCTGTCTTCTGGAAGCTCTGGAGACAGGGACTATGGATTGATTGTGCTACTAATTATATTTATCCAACATTTATCTGTTCTCTTTGTATTTAAAATTAAAATATAAGTACATAATTTCTCCTCCAATCCCCCCATGTCCCTCTCCTTGCTCTCTCTCAAATTCATGACTTATTTTTCTTTGTTACTATTACATAAATAAACATATGCATATGCATACATATTATATATGCATACATATATGAATACATTTTCCTCAGTCTGTTTAGTGATACTTGAGTGTGTATGATTTCAGGACTGACTCGTTGGTGTTGGATAACCAATTAGGGTACTCATCCCTAGGGAAAACTGTTTCTTATAGTTCTTGTGTAAAGGTGGGACCCTGTGACAGCTCCCCCTTCCATGTTAGCGTTCCTGTTGGCGGTGCTTTTGTTCAGGTCTTGTTTAGGCAGCCATGTTGCTGAGGTTTCGTGGGTCCAGCTTCCCTATCATCTGTATCTGTTATTTCTCGTATAAATTAGATCCTTGGTGTCATTCTAGGCTCTAAATAGTGCCTATAAGTACTTTGTTTTTAGTATATACTTCCTTGTTTTTTTTTTTTTTTTTTTTTTTTTTTGAGACAGAGTCTCTCTATGTAGTTCTTGCTGTCTTGGAATTCACTCTGTAGACCAGGCTGACGTTGAACTCACAAAGATCTACCTGCCTCTGCCTCCTGAGTGCTGGGTTTAAAGGTGTGCACCGCAATTGCCTGGCTCTTACATACACTTTTTTATATAATGCCTGGCTATCTATCTCTATCTCTATCTATCTGTACACTTTTGTTTATTGTTGTCTTGGAGCGTCTCTGTCATTTAGGTCAAGGGGCTAGTGTTGTACTTTGTTACATTCATCTCTCCCACTTCCTTCTTTCCGTCCCCATCCTTCTCTCTTTCTCTGTTTGTCTCATTGTTTATTTCGGTGGTTCTCAACCTTCCTCATGCTGTGACCCTTTAATATAGTTCTTCATGTTGTAGTGAAACCGGATCATAAAATTATTTTCATTGCTACTTCTTAACTGTAATTTTTTACTTTTTTGAATTGTAATGTAAATATCTGATATTCAGGATGGTCTTAGGCAACCCCTGTGAAAGGGCCATTTGGTCCCCAAGGGGTTGTGACTCATAGGCTGAGAACCACTGGCTTATTTGGTGCTGATGAGACCCAGGTCCTTCTGCATGCTCGCTAAGCACCCTGTCACGGAGTTTCCCTCCGGACCTCACTCTTTCTGCAGTTGCTGTAGCCCCAGGACTGATCATTTATTTTCTCCAAGATTTGGACGATCGATGAGCATGATATACTGTGGGGTTACTCTTTTGTGGGGGCACAGTTCTATGTTTTGTTTGTTTGAGACAAGATCTTGCTATGTAGGTAGATTAAGCTGGCCTAGAACTATGTAGTTTCAGCCAGCTTTGGTTTTATGGTTGTCCTGTTGCCTCAGCCCTGTGAGTGCTGAGATTTCAGGCTGAGTCCACTTTTTCTCTATGTGAGATAACTGTGGGGGGTGGGGCTTGGGATGGATGTCTGCTGAGCCTGTGCTCAACCACGGAGTACATTCCAATCGAGAGGCCACTTCTTAATCGTGTGTTTACATGGCAGTGACCGGTAACATGGTATTTGGGACAAGACAGCTTAGATTTGAGTACTTCTGTTTGCCAGATATGTGACCTTGGGCAGGTCAGTGTTTATTTTCCTCAATTACAAAATGAGATAATTTCTACCTATGGGATAGGATTCTATTGGGACTTAAAGTACATGCTATACCAGATTGTTATATACATGCAACATGCTCATCCCAGGCAGGTTTTAGAGATAAAGATCAATTAGTTCAAGAATTAGAGTTAAGTGCTTTTGGTTCACTTTGTTTTAAAAATTCTGAAGTTACCATAGTTACTTACAGATCAGCATCACTTACAATGTATTGGGTCATGAATCTGATACCACGTGTTCTTCTAGGACAGTTTTGCTAGGTAGCCCAGGTTGACCTGAACTCATGATCCTCCTACCTTAGCAGAACACCATCATATTCAGCTATAACATCTATTAGGTTTTGAAGACATTCATTCTTTCCTTCTCTCTCTCTCTTTCTTTCTCTTTCTCTTTTTTTCTTTTTCAAGACAGGATTTCTCTGTGTAACAGTCCTGACTGGCTCGAACTCAGAGAGATCCACTAGCTTCTGCCTCCCAAGTGCTGGGATTAAAGGTGGGCCTTTAAGGGAGGCAGAGGCAGGCGAATCACTGTGAGTTCGAGACCAGCCTGGTCTACCGAGCGAGTTCCAGGACAGCCTCCAAGCCACAGAAAAACCCTGTCTCAAAAAACCAAAAAAAAAAAAAAAAAGATAGGGTCTCATTATGTAGCCCCTAGCTGGCTTAGAACTCTCTGTGTAGACCAGACTGGTCTTGAACTCACAGAGGTCCATATACCTGCCTCCCAAATGCTGGGATTAAAGATGTGAGCCACAATGTCTGACAATTTACATATTTTAAATTAAATTTTAAAAGTTACATTCATTTATTTATTGTGTGTGTATTCATTCAAGCATGTGTGCATGCCACTGCATGCATTTGGGGGCAGAGGACAACTTGTGGCAATCAGTTCTCTCTGAAGCGGGTCCCAGGGATTGAAACTGTGTTTTAAGGTTTAGTGGCAAGCCCCTTTATCCACTGAGCTGTCTTGCTGGCCCCCATGTCATGCATTCCTGAGGGCTGGTTGATAAAGTTCTGTGTGCTTTATGGTAGATTCTGGTGAATGCTCCGGTTGTACCATCTGTTGTGTGGATGTGATAAATGAGGTGCGAACCTCATTTTTCTCAATGATAAAATGGGGTTGACAGTGGTGAAAACAGCTACTTTAAAGGATAGTGTCCAGCACTGAGCACAGTCTGAGATATCGTACGTGTTGATGAGCAATAGTGACAGTCACAGCGGGTGTATGGAGAATAGAATGCTTGCTGTGTGTCTGACAGGATGCCACAGGTTTTCATGTGTGTTATCTCAGTTAATCTTCCAGACTTTTCCTGAAGCTATTATTTTTGGAATTAGTCATACTTTATAGATTAGGAAAGTGAAGACTGGAGGTGTTTTAATTTGCTCAAATTAAATAGCAAATTGTGCCTGAATTCAGAGCCCAAGATCTTCCTGTTTCTGTAGAAACTTGTCATATACAAATAGTAACTATGCATTTGGTGACATATAACATTAATATTAAAAAAATAACCATTTAGGGACTGGAAAACAATTTACCAACAAGAATTTAATTTATAAATCCCTCCCAGGTAAGGTGCAGCTACTCACATTCCAGTTGACATTGTGTGTTTTCTCCAATATCTTAACACATTTTTTTCTGATTGACAGCTGTTAAAATTATGAATAAATAATGATGCATTTAAGGATGTGCATTGGGGCTGGAGAGATGGTTCAGTGGTTAAGAGCATCTACTACTCTTCCAGAGGTCTGGAGTTCTATTCCCAGCAACCACATGGTGGCTCACAACCATCTCTAATGGAATCTGATGCCCTCTTCTGGTATAAAGTTGTACATGCAGATAGAGTACTTGTATACATAAAGTAAATAAATAAATCTTTTTTTTTAAAGGATGTGCATCATCTGAAACTTGAAAAATTACTTGAGTTGTGATTACTCTCCTCTTCATTAAAATGCCTTCAAACAATGAGGGGACCTGGACTAAATGAAAAGAGAGAGATACTAATTACCATGTTACCATGAATTGTTATTTCAACTTATTTTTTTCCTGTTTTGTGTCATCTTTTTGTTTTGTTTTGCTTTTACGAGACAGGGTTTCTCTGTATTGTTTTGGAGGCTATCGGTCCAGCCCGGCCTTGAACTCACAGAGATCAGCCTGCCTCTGCCTCCTGAGTGCTGGGATTAAAGGCGTGCGCCACCACCACCCGGCTACTTCTGCATATTCTAAAGGCCTCATCTCTGAACATCATGGCTAGATTAAGTTTCTACCCTCTCAATACCTCTAATTGGGGATTATGGTTCAGTATGTGAAGCCCTGAGATGTGACTAAACTACCCTAACAGTACCATACGTTTATTGCTGATTTTGCTGTGTGGTCCCCTTCCCACCTCCATTCAGAAGCCATCCAAAGCATCAGTCATTTCTTTTGTCCAAAAAAAATGTGCATTTGTTATGTAGACTTAATTAAAAAAACACAATCTTGTAATTAAGATAATTAACAATAACTTTATTAGTTTTTAAGATAGAATCTCATGTAGCCCAGGCTGGCCTGGAACTCACTTCCTGACCTCAAACTAAGAGATCTGCTTACCTCTGCTTTTCAAGTGCTGGGATCAAAGGCGTTCATCACCATGCCTTGCTTTTAATAGAATACTTTTTACAGGTCCGTCTCTCCTTCCTTTCTTCTGTCACTGGGATCATAGGCATGTATCACAGTGCTCAGGTATACCAATTCTGTAGTTCTGGGATATATCCATTCAGTATTTAAAATCGTCCTATTGTTTTCTGTTTTTGTTTGTTCACTTCTGGTGAGTCCAATTTAGGGGTCATACATTATAGTTGATTAATTTATTAAAAACTATTTCATTAAGGAGAAATTTACATAACAAAATTAATCATGTCCAAGTGAACAGTCTACTGGGATTTAGTCTAGTTGCAGTGAAATTTATCTAGATCTAGTACAGTACAGTGAGGTGTACCAGGATCCAGGGGTTACAGTGAGGTGTAGCAGGATCCAGGGGTTACAGTGAGGTGTAGCAGGATCCAGGGGTTACAGTGAATGAGGTGTACCGGGATCCAGGGGTTACGGTGAGGTGTAGCAGGATCCAGGGGTCACAGTGAGGTGTACTGGGATCCAGGGGTTACAGTGAGGTGTGACGGGATCCAGGGGTTACAGTGAGGTGTAGCAGGATCCAGGGGTTACAGTGAGTGAGGTGTACCGGGATCCAGGGGTTACAGTGAGGTGTAGCAGGATCCAGGGGTTACAGTGAGGTGTAGCAGGATCCAGGGGTTACAGTGATGTGTAGCAGGATCCAGGGGTGACAGTGAGGTGTGACGGGATCCAGGGGTGACAGTGAGTGAGGTGTAGCAGGATCCAGGGTTTATAGTGAGGTGTAACAGGATCCAGGGGTTACAGTGATGTGTAACGGGATCCAGGGGTTACAGTGAGGTGTAACAGGATCCAGGGGTTACAGTGAGGTTTAGCAGGATCCAGGGGTGACAGTGAGTGAGGTGTAGCAGGATCCAGGGTTTATAGTGAGGTGTGACGGGATCCATGGGTCACAGTGAATGAGGTGTGACGGGATCCAGGGGTTCCAGTGAGGTGTAACAGGATCCAGGGGTTACAGTGAGGTGGAGCAGGATCCAGGGGTCACAGTGAGTGAGGTGTAGCAGGATCCAGGGGTGACAGTGAGGTGTGACTGCCACCTCTTGGTGTTGCTTTTCTACTCCCAGGATTCGCTCTGTGTCTTATTGATTACATTTCCCTTTCCTCCTATGGTTTTCCCAGGTCTGCATGTCTTAGATTCCTTCTCAACACCACTGTTTAATATGTACCTTTCTCCTTTAAATCTTGAATTATTGGTGGAGATCTAGGTGCCATCAGTGTGGGGCTTAGTCTTACATGAGAACATTTCTTTGGAGGTTCTGTGTTATGTTAGGTGGCATATAATGCTTGTGTTTTAGGAAAACTCCATGGGACCATTGGGTAGTCTTCTGTGTATATTTCATAGATGGCTTTGTTTGCTGTCTTCATTATAGTCCAAACATGTGGTTGTCTTGATGTCACCTAGCTGGGAAGCCATCCTTTTGGGAGGATGGTACCGATGTCTTCATTTCCGACTGCAGTTACACCCTGCCACTTTGGGGGAGCTTTAGGACTGTGCCCTGTGAGTCCCTACACGCACAGTCCTTCTCCATCTTTCTCTCAGTCCTCTTGGTATGGTCTCTCGGACCTACTCAGACTTACTCAAAACCCCTCTTTCCACCTCCGCTGCTCACCTACTTCCAATCACAGTAGTTGTTACCATGGTAACAGCAAATAACTTCCTACTCTTGATGTATATCCTCCATTTTCGTAGGTTGCCTCATATTAGCTTATTGCTCTGTAAATATTTTTTTGTACTGAAATAGCACAATGTTTGCCATCTTACTCATTTTGAGTATGCAGCTTGGCGACATCAATTGCATTCAGTGTTGGGCAGCCTTCTCCACTCGATTTATCACCTTGAACAAAAGAATTTTTTGACTAAAAATTTTATTATTTTTTTTGCTGAAGATTTGTAGAATATATCCTGATTTAAAACTGATAGGCGGTAGCTCCTCCTCCCTTCTCCCAGCCCCTGGTAGCTTCTAGTCTGCTTTCTCTCTATGAATTTGTTCTTTTTGACTATTTTATGCCTGAGGAATTAGGCATTTGTTCTTCTTGTGTCTGGCTTATTTTATGCACCAAGATGCGTGACTTTTGTGAATAATATTATTGCTCTGGACATTTACATATAAGCTTGTGTTGTGGACATCGCTTTGATTGTCCTGTGAGTGCCTCTGGCTGGGATATTGGGGTCATAGGCACCCCTTCCTCACTCCTTTGAGGTAGTGTCATACTCATTTCCACAGAGGCTTTGCCTTTTTACATGTTTGCTTTTCTTGCCTTTTGGCTGTAGCTGTTCTACGGGGATAGCAGCCTGTTTTCCATGGCTTTGGTTTCCGTGGTCCTTGTGGTCCATGCCTCCCTATTCTTGAACTTCTGCTTCTCCTGTGCACAATACTACACTTTCTCGGTCTCCTCCAACTTCACGGTCTACTTCTCTTTCACTGGCTGCACCTCTACCTGCCTGCTGAGTATGGAGCACACCCTTGGGTTTTCTTGTTTCTTCTGAGCTTTTAGGTCCCACTGGTGCCTTGTGTTTAAATAGCTATGTAGCAGAGTGAGTCATTCTGGGACCTCTGTTTTCCTTCCTTTTTCAGTGCTGCACGGTAAGACTGCCCACATTATAATTTGTGGCTCCAAAATTGAGCAATTTCCTTATAAACTGTTCTGTATGCCAGTTTGAGCTGGGGATAAGTGTGTACAGGGCAGAGGCTGAGTGGAGATTGATGTTTTTGGCACATCTGGTGACAGAGATTTGGGGCTTATTATTTTTTAAACCTGTAAGGTTCTCATGTACAGAAAGCTGTTTCCCGTCTGACAAAAGGAGTTACAGTTTGGATCTTAAATATCACCCAGGGGCAGTGTGTTAGAGGCTCGGTCTCCAGGATGGTTCTCCTGGGAGATGGAGCCTCTAGAAGGTAGGCAATAGTGAGAAGTCACCGAGGGTGAGTCCCAGGGGACTGTGAGGCTCACGAGGGAAGTAGTTTGTTCTGCCATCCACTCCTGCCAGGATATGCTAGTGTGCTAGCGGGCTCATACGACCTGATTCAGGACTGCAACCCCACAACTTCCAGCCAAAATAGCCTCTTTCTCTTAGTACAATAATTTTGGGAAATGTTGCAGTACTGTGAAACCAACAATACAAAGAACCGATGGCTTACTAGTTGCTTACCCCCTTCCAAGTGCAAATGTTGAAGAATGTGCAGTGTGTTCATCGTGGATTTTTTTTTCACAAGCTCGGGAGCCTTTGATTGTTTTTTTGTTTTTTCTTTTGAGACAGGGTTGCTCCTGGAGGTTGTCCTGGAACTCACTCTGTAGGCCAGGCTGGCCTCGAGCTCACAGAGATCCGCCTGCCTCTGCCTCTGGCTGGGCCTCTGCTTGTTGTGACTGCATAGGGCACTTTCTTACAGGTGCTGGGTGGGTTTGTAGAAAGTGGACTGAGCATATGTGTTTTCAAATGACAGTGAGTGTTGAGTGTGACTGTGAGAATTGTGTGTTCTGAGACTTTTGTGACTTGTGGTGAAGTACCAGACAATTGACTTTTGGTTTGTATTCGGCTCACCAAAAACAAATGTAAAGGTCGTGGGAATCACTGGTGAACCAGTCAGCTCTTTTGGCTGAGTACTCACGTTTTCTACAAATCGTCACAGCACCATGGCATCTCATGTCTTCGGGTTTTGTGTCCTAAGATTGGGTCAGATGTCCTCCACTTTCTGTAGCTGACTTGTGCTTCCTGCTAATTAGCTTTTGTAGCCTAGCAGCCTAATTTGATTCTTCTGCAGTTCTTATTCTAGTTGACTCGAGGAACACGTTTCCTGCATATTTATAGAACTTCTTTCGGGTTGACTCTAAAAGTCTATTTATAGATAAGAGATAGAGTGTTTTAATTTTACCCAGGGGATCCCTGATGAGCCCAGGGTGAAACCCAAGCAGAACAATAAACTGTATCAGTGTATAATTGCTGTGCTCTAGTAAGCTGTAATCCACTCATAAAATATTTATCTGTGCTTTATGTCACGCTAATTTTTAGATCTTTTCTTTGGAAAGTATATTTCGTTAGTTTGCTAATTATAGTTGAAATTAAAGGTTCATTGTAAATGCATTCTCTTTTGTAAGTATGTTTTATAATTGGTTAATTTTTTTAAGAAGTTTTATTTTGGGATAATCTCAAAATTACAGCAAAGTTGAAAATACAGAGAAGTTTCCTATGCCCTTTATCAAAATTTAGCAAAAGTTAGCATTTCCTACCTGAGGTTTATCATGTTTAACTGCTATTTACACACACACACACACACACATACACACACACACACACACACACACACACTCCTTGAGTCATTTTAAGGTTAGGCTTTACTTAGTAGTTCAGTGTATGTTTTTTCCTTCCCTCTCTCCTTCCCCTTCCTTTCTTTTCTTTCCCCTTTCCTCCTTTCTGTTGTTATGAATCAGAATCTTACATTGCCCATTTAGGCTTTGAACTTCTGATGTAGGTGAGACTGGCCTTGAACTCCTGTTCCTGTCTCCACCCCCTCAGTTCCGGAATTACAGGCTTGAGCAACAGTGCTCAATACTCCTTCTCTGTCTTTTAGTCTCTCTCCTCTATCCTTTCTTTATCTTTTCTTTCCTTGTGGGTATATTGTGATGTGTGTGTGTGTGTGTGTGTGTGTGTGTGTGTACATATCTACATACTCACATATCTACACACACGTGTGTGCAGAGGTGATAGGTGAATCTTAGGTGTTTTCCCTTGGTCACTTTCTACAAGTGAGTGGTACCCACACTTGTAGGTTTTGGTGCTCAAACTCAGGTCCTCTGTAAGAGTGGTAAGTGCTCCTAACCACTAGGCCACCTCTCCAGCCCCTTAGTTCTAATAGGGTTTTCCACAGTCTTTAGGTTTCTGTGTGTAAATTCACTGTATCTGAAGACATTCTTTTCTCCTTCCTGATCCTGGAGTGGCCACTTTTAGTTCTTTTACCCTGTCCTGCAGCATCTTGTTGCCTGTGAGTTTGCAGCAGCCTACATAGTCTCCTTGTGTGACAGGGGTTCTTTTTAGTTTTGTGAAGGTTTTTCCCAATTTTATTGACTGCTTTCTGTGTGCCTTGAGATGGTCAAGATATTTCAGGTTTTTTGTCCTTCATTCTATTGATGTAAGTATTGTGTTTATTACTTTACATGTGGTGAAGCATTTGCATTTCTAGGATAAATACTGTAATATGATCATGTGTAATTTTTTTTGAATGGCTTGGGACTTAATAGTGTAGACCAGACTGGCTTTGAACTTGCAATGACTCTCTTGCCTCTGCCTCCTAAGTGTGCAACAGCGTACTTGGCCTTTGAAGATCATGCACAATCCTTGTGGTGTACTGTTGGGTTTGTTGGTGTTTTATAGAGGATGTTTTGCATCTGTTGTTGTGACAAATAGGGGTCTACTTTTCTTCTCACTTTCCTAGTTTTGGTATCAGGGCAGTGTTGGCTTTGCAAAGTGATTTTGGGGTTTTTACCGTCTCAGTTGTTTGGAAAGAACTGGTGTCAGTTCCTCTTTGACAGACTGGTAGCATTTGCAGAGGAGCCACTGTCTCTTGACCTTGCTTTTGGAAGGGACTTATTCAGTCTTGATATTCATTATTGGCCTGTGCAGGTTTTCTGTATTTTCATGGGTCAATTTTTGTTCAAAAGTTTAAGCTTGTATTCTAGATTTCCTCATGTATTGACTCATAGGTGTTTATAACAGCCTTTTGGTATTTCTGTGGTATCAGCCTGGCTCCTCCTATGGATGTCATAGTGTAGTTTGGGTTATGAAGATTCTGTTGACCACACTGCTCATGGTCCTGTCTGGTTTCAGGGCAGTCACTGGCTACTTCCTGGGTCAGCAGGAAAGCCAGAAGCACTTTCTGGAGTCCTCTGCAAGTAAAGTTGTTCAGAGGAGTCTGCTCTGTTGCATCAGGACACCAGAGCCATTGCAGAATAGTCATGGTTGCATGGCTGGTTTCTGGGTTTAGGTGTGCTGGTCCAGGTTTACCAAGTAGCTGGTCCACTTCTCTGTAACACTCCAGGTAGACAGGTCTAAGGTGGCCTTGTGTAGCTGGAGCCTTCAGAAGGCTGCTCGCTCTGTGGGTTGGTCTGTTCCCCCTGTGCCTTGCAGTGCGATGGGAACCCTGAAGCTCCCCAGATGGGGCTCAGGGCCTGAGGGTGATGGGCTTCTAGAACGGCATGTACGTCAGTGGGAATGTCTGGGGCCTCCTTCTTGCCCTGTCTCTGAAGACGGAAGTCCTTGGTTCAGGGTTGCTCTTGAGAGATGGGGCAGTAGGTGCCATGGGCTTAATCCCATCCTTTGCGTGGCCGTTGAGTCCCTTTGCACTCCTCTGCAGCTCTTTGTCTCTTTCCCATTGCATTCTGTCAGCTCTCACTCAAACACCCAGTAAAACAGCTCTTGGCTTTCTTTGGTCTTTTGTTGTCCATAAGTTCATCAGGTACCTCTGGCAAGCCATTTTGCTGAAATCACTTCTGTCCTGAGTTTTTACAGTGACTTACAGATTCTTTTTCAGAATGGGTGTGGGGTGGTCGCAGTGCTAGATATTGAACTCAGGGCCTCGTGCATGCTAGGCAGATGCTCTGCCACTGAGCCACACCCCCTATCCCTTATTGTAGACTTTAACATGTCTGCATTGTGTGACATTCTCTATTGTCTTAGGGTTTCTGTTGCTGTAAAGAAACACCATAACCATAGCATCTCTTATAAAGAAAATATTTAATGGGGGCGGCTCACTTACAATTCAGAGGTTCAGTCCATTGCCATCATGGCAGGGAGCATGGGCTTACAGGCAGACCTGGTGCTGGAGTAATAGCTGAGAGTCCCACATCTTGCGGGCAGCAGGAAGTCGACTGAGACATTGGGCAGTATCCTGAGCATAGGAAACCTCAAAGCCTGCCACAGTGACACACTTCCTCCAACAAGACCATAGCCACTTCAACAAAGTCACAGCTCCTAATAGTGCCCACTCCCTATGATATTATGGGAACCAATTACATTTAAACTGCTGCAACCATCCATTAACTGTTTTTTTCTACCCAATACCTGGAAGAGTATTTACTCAGATGACTTATTAAGAGTATCACAATGTCTATTATCACATAGAGACTGACAGCATTGCAGTTACAGAGTAAATGTCTGAGTTAATTTCTTTGAAAAATGAAATCAGATTCTTAGCTCCTGACACTTGGGAGAGCTAAGATGAACTTAGAGCGTGCCATATGTTCTCAAATTCTTCAGAGCCTTTGTGGTTCATATGTCACCTTTGACAGTCTGGAGCATGGATGCCTTCTTCCTCATGCTTATAATTTCTCCAGATATGTACAAGACTCCAGGTCATCATGGCATTTAGCCGATAGTCTGATAATGGCTGGGGTTTAGCCTGGTTAGTATTCACTAGACATGGTAGAAACGTATTAAATTTGTACTTAGTAATTAGGAGTTTACAGTAATTGTGACATGTTGGTTTGAAGTTTCTTTGTACTGTTGAAGGCAAATAGAAAGGGATTTGCTTAGCTAATTAAAACTATATACAAGAAGGGAGGTTTAATCCCAATAACCATTTTCAAACACTTGTAAAATCAGCACAAACTAGGGATATGCCAATTAAAATTTTTTTTAATTAATTAAAGCTCTAGTGGAGTCTCTGAGGCATTCTTTCTTGGCATTTGTTGAAGTTACTAGGAAATAGGGACCTAGATATATTTTTCAAATTATTTTCAAATATATAATATGTATTATAAATGTAAATTGTATATATATATAAAGCATATATATGTTATATCACTATCCAGTATAAACATAAGTAATTAAAACAAAAGATACAGAGAAAAATAATTGTGCCTGTGAAATAGAAGTCAAATAAGATAATTTGTATTCTTTTATATTTTAAATATTGATATTTCTTGAGACCTACTAAGCTGATTTTACAACTTGATCAAGACTCAGTTTGAAAAAAAAATGCTAGACTTGTTGATAACCTTTAACGGACATTAGTTGGTTAATTTTCTTGCGTTGTGCGTATGTATGCATGCACATGCATGATACATGTGTGTAGAGGACAGCCTTTATGAGTTAGCTCTCTCCTCCTGCCGTGTGGATTCCCGGGACTGAACTGTAGTTGTGTCTTAGTGTTTCCATTGTTATGATGAAACTCCACGACAAAAAACAACTGGGGACATAAGGGTTTATTTCAGTTACTTGCCCCATCACAGTCTGTCATGAAGGGTGAAGTCAGGGCAGGGCTGAGGCAGAGGCTGCTCACCGCCTTGCTCCTCATGGGTTGCCGGTGACTCCAACCCCTGAGGGATGGGCCCACATCGATTATTAATCAAGAAAAAGCACCAATCCGATGGGGGCATTTCAAACCTCCCCCATCAGATTGGTGCCTTTTCTCAATTGAGGTTCCCGTTTCCAAAATGCCTCTAGCCTGTGTCAAATTGACATAAAAATCTGCCCACGCAGGCTGGCAAGCATGACGGTGAGTGCCTGTATTGTTACGTCTTCTCTCTGGCCTGTAGTAATCTCCAGTGGTTGTTTCATTTTGCTAGGTATCTTCTGAGTGCTTCTTTATCCAAACCAGAAAAGTGAGTACTAGAGCAGAAAACACGGTTCCCGTCTTTGGGACATGCATAGACTAAGAGAAGTACTTCACGTTAGTGTTTGTCATATAGTAGGAGGGCGTGCAAGACAACTTTTGGGAAGACAAGGTTTCTCTGTGTAACAGCCCTGGATGTCCGGGAACCCTCTCTGTAGTCCAGACTGGCATGAATTCACAGAGATCCGCCTGCTTCTGCCTCCAGAGTGCTGGAATTTAAGGCTTGTGCTACCACTGCCTGGCTTGTTCCTAAGATCTTCAAAATCTCTCTCTCTTTTTTCTCTCTCTGGCTTTTGACTGACAGACAACCTTAGTGTCACCCAGTTGTGAGAGTTTTGGATACAAAAGCACAAAAACAAACAAACAAACAAGCAAGCCAAAAACCAAGTGTTATGGGGAGGGCATACTTCACTACAAATGGCAACATTTTAGTGGAAGCATTTCCTACCCTTGTTATGTGGAAGCTGGGAAGGATTGCCTCCAGCTGCTGTGGTCAGGTAGCCCAGGGGAGAAAATGCTTTGCCACCGGAGAAGTGAGGCAGCTGGAGAGATATTCAGGTGGGGTTCCTCAGATATGGCTAGACTGATGGACCTAGAGGAGCAGCGGTGCTCAGCCTTGGCTGCCCTTTATGGCGACTAAACAACTGACTTGGTCCTAACACAGAGAGTCTGAATTAGGTAGCCAATTTGATAGCTTTTAAAAGTCATGGAGGTGACACTAAAATAGCCAGGCGGGCAAATAACTGGGACCCAGGAGAGGCATTTTTCTGCAGAAGGTGGACACCAAAGAGCTGGCGAGAATGCAAGCCTTGGATGCAGATCAGTCTGGGGACAGGCAGAACGAGAAGATGGAAGCAGAAAAGCTGAGGCAAACCCACCCTGTGGCAGAGAGCAAAGAGGAGCCCGTGGAGGAAGACCTGCAGAGGCTAAGTACCTTATTAATTGTGACCTGTGTTAATTTAGGTCATGGTGTGGATCTTGTACAACGGCCGTCTCTTGTGATCTAGTGTGGCAGTAATATCAGGATGTCTCTTAAGTGACTGGTTCATATATATAAATTTATGTGAATATTTATTATTCATTTATTTGATTGGCAGACAGATGGCACTTATGCTAATTCTTTTATCACTGCTGTAGAAAAGCATGACCTTTAATTTTTACCATCAGCAAATACCTGTATCTGCTTCTAAGTTTACTTAAAAGACAAGTGCATGGAAGTAACATTTTTCAAGAACCAATTTTATTTTCTGAATTCAAAGTCACCTGTCACTTTCGCCATAAATTCTTTGAGGCATGAAATAGCCTGCCAGCTGTCTATTGCTCTCGAAGTTAATGAATGGTTATCAATTTATCATGGATAATGACCTAACTGCACATTGTAAAGAGGGCATTCTATCACTTCCAAGAGTAGTGGCCTCAAGGCATTGTCTGCTTTCCTATACTGTCTGTTTGTCAGTAGCAGAGTTCAGAGGCGCAGTGTCCCTAAAGACTTTAGATAGAGCTTGAGTTTTGAAACTGGAACATCCGGTAACAGTCCAGTGAAACAGTGACTAGTTTCAGCTTGTTGTGTATAACAGATTATGTGTAGTAGATTTCTGATGTTAGGTTATAAATGAAATTTTTGGATGAACAAACACTGGAGCAGTGCACATGTTAATCTTATTAAAGTTACTTCACACATTTTAGATATACTTACTTCTCCCTAATTCACACTCACCAAGTGCAACCTCTCCCCAGCCCTCTAGCCTCTCGTTAGTAGTTTATGAGTAAAAACACAGGACTGTGTCAAGGAACCTGTTAAAGGCATAATTTTTTTCACCTTAGACAGACAATGTGACCTTAACATTAGTGTTTACCTTTTTAGATCAGGGACTTGGAATTGACCATGCCTTTACTGCAAACAGACCAGCCCAAGTGTTTCTCAATCTTGCAGTTCATGCTCTGACGACAATATAGTAACCCAGGGTTTGTTGGATTTAATTAAAACCATCCTTCCACTTTCTCAGCTACAAACACTTGTAGATTGGGCTATGTTAGGGGTAGGAGGGTTTAACCTCCTAAAGGCCCCTCCCATCTCCTTTGACTCAATAAGAGTATAGTAGTGCCTCGTTAACTGTCTTGTTTGCTATAGTTTAATGAAGACTAACATTGTTGGGAGTTGCATGTTGCTGATAACCTCTACTCGTTACTGCCATTGCTATCAATTATTTACTTGCTTGTGTACATTTAAAAGCCTCCACGATTCTGTGCTGGTTGCCTCTCAGAATGTTCTAATATATATGGGAGTCATTAGAGGGAACGCTCCATTATTAGTTTGCCTTGCCCGTTTCTTTTCATTTGGTGCTTTGTGCTCCCCATGCTCGTCTCCCAAGCACACGGTGAGCATTTCTTCTGCTGGAACCACAGCCCACATGCACAACTGTTGGTTGGTCAAACTGTGAGGTTGGAGCACTCTTCTTGCCACTCAGCGTACTCAAGGAAGTGAACTGTCCCGTAAGAATATTTCCTAGAGAGAATTCCGGTTTCCGGGGTTTCCTGCGTGAGTGATCTCTACCTGGTGTGTGTGGGGTGCTCAGCTCTCTTTCTCCTTTTTATTCAGCCCAGGGAATGTGCCCCCACAGTTAGGCCAGGCCTTCCCTCCTGCCTCAGCCAAGCTAATCTGGATAATCCGAGGAGGACACGCCCAGAGGCTAATCTACATAATCCCTTACAGGTGTGCTGGAGGCGTGGCTTCTAGTTGATTGTTTTAGATCTGTTGTTTTTACTTTTTGAAGTGTTTTGCTTGCATGTTTGTGTGTCCACCATGATCGTGTTTGGTGCTCACGGAGTCAGAAGAGGGCATTGGATGCCCTGGAACTGGAGCGGAGTTAGGGATGATCGCGGACCATTATGTAGTCGCTGGGAATTCAACCCAGATCCTCTGTAAGAGTCCCAAGTGCTTAAACCTCTAAACCACCTCTCCAACCCCTCCTGGGCAATTCTAGATCCTTTCAGGTTTTTGATTTCAGCCATCACACTGACTGAACCAGGGCAGTTGTACATCTTCATTCAAATAGGATCTACAGATTTTAAAAAAGTGATTTTAATTTCAGTTTTAGTAACCAGTGAAACTAGTATTTTTTAATAATACATATTTAGTTTTTATTATATGGACAAAGAACTAATACTGATTTTTTTATATGCAAGTTTTTAATGAAATAGTATTTAAGTTTTTTTCCCTTTTGAGTTTTGTAGACTTAGTCATTCCACTGGTACACACGCATTTTCCCTTGTTTCTGACAGTTTCATGTAGATGGCTCTGACAGACAGACATGAGCAACACTGATGAGGCTTTGAATCCTTCTCCACAACTTGGCAGCCATGTGTCTTTGTGTCTGTGTCTCCTTTTCTGTCACACTGAGCAGCAATACAGCACCTTATAGATAGCACTGTGGTGAATGGTGTATCAGGGTTCTCTAGAGAAACAACTTCTGGAATAAATCTCTCTCTCTATATATAAATATGTATACATACGCACATATACATTTATACACCCGTATATGTAGCATGCATACGTACATATTTACATATATGGGCTTTATTGTAATGACTTACAAGCTGTGGTTCAGGTAACCCATCAGTACCAGGCTATGAGTGGAAAAATTTAAGAATCCAGTAGTTGTTCAGTCCACAGGCTGGATGTCTCAGGTGGTCTTTAGCAGATGCTGGAATCCTGAAGAAGTAGAAGTCAGTGAAGGAGTGGACTTGCTATGGAGTTGAGAACTAGCAGGCACAGAGCAAAACTGCCCTTCCTCCCTGTCCTATGTAGGCTTCCAGCAGAAGGTGTGGCCCAGATTAAAGGTGTGTCTTCCCACCTCAAAGGGGGACCAGAAGTGGATCCACCCACTTCGAACCAAGCCGAATGTATACCGAATGTATATCTCACAGGTGTGCTCTCCATTCCCGGATTGTAGTGCATTCCAGATGTAGTCAGGTTGACAAATGATTTGATGTTTGTGAAATGGGTAGGACAGTGTCTGACACTCGGTAAGCCCCGTCGAAATGTTTGATAAGTAGGAAGCGCATGTTTCCCTAGCATTATCAAATACTTCAAAGTTGTCCTTAAAAGGATGGGAGGGGGTGGTGGGGAGATGGCTCAGGGGTTAGAGCACTCGTTACTCTTGCAGAGGACTGGGTTTGGTTCCCAGCACCCACATGGCCACTCACAACCACCTGTAACTCCAGTTCCAGGGGATCTGATGCCTGGTACACTTACATGCTCATACACGTAAAACAAATGCATCTAATAAACAAATTTCAAGAAAACCCTTTTTAAAAGGTGGGACTTCTCGGTGTCTTCTAGATTTCAACAGGAGCTCTTCTGTTCCTTGCTGCTTACTGGTGTTCCTAGTAAAGTTCTTATTAGGGTTCGAGTCTGTGTTTTTCAAAGATGTTAACCAAATAGTTTTCTGCTCGTTTTGTTTTCCTCAAGGTGAAAAGTATGATGTGGTTTTGAAATTTTATTTATTTATTTTCAGCACCCAGGAGATAACCATCTACCTGGAGTGATTACAGTGGGTCAATGGTGCAGTCCTGTATGTCAGAAGGTTTCCCAGAGTTGGACTATCGGTTCTTGTGCAATGAACCCTGTGTCTCTATTTTATTTAGTGCACATCTGTTTCCTTGGAATTAACATTTTTGAATCAAAAATAGTAAGTGAAGTTTAATAACTTTATTTTCTTTTTTGTGGCCCTGAGAATTGCAGCTAGGCGAGTGCTCTACCAGCCGCATGTTGGGCAATCGTTAGTGAGTTCTGGCACGCATCGGTATTCGCATAGTGTTGCGTGCATTTGTCATCTTCCCCTCTCTCTCACCCTAGCAAGGTTTAGCTTTTATTGCTTATTTCAGGTATTTTTATTTTTATTTTTGAGACAGGATCTTACTTTGTAGCCCTGGCTGTCCTGGAACTTGCTCTGTAGACCCTGCTGCCCTCAAACTCACAGAGATCCTCCTGCCTCTGCCTTCTGAGTGCTCGGATTAAAGGAATGCACCACCACACCTGGCTTATTATTTACCTACTTGTTTATGTATGTGTGTGAGTGTTTTGTCTGAGTGCATGTCTGTGTACTGTGTGTGTGCATGGTGTCCACAGAGTTCCGAAGAGGGTGTTGGATCCCCTGGATTGGAATTATAGACAGTTGTGAGCCACCGGGTGGGAGCTGGGAATCAAACCCACATCCTCTGGAAGAGCAGCAAGTGCTCTTAACCACGGAGCCATCTCTTCAGCCACCTATTCAGATGTTTAAAAAGGTGTTAAAAGCAGACCTGCACCGTTTAGTTCTGCTTTTAGCTTTTATAGATGAAGAGACAATAGCTTGTTTACTGTTACTTAGCAACAGACCTTTGGGGGCTTAAGGAGCTGAGGCTGTTGTGGGGAAGAAGTAACTATGGAGCACTTCCTTACTGATTTGTTTGGAGACAGCATCTCATTCTGCAGACATGGCTGGCCTAGAATTCACTCTGCTAGGGAGGCCTTGTCTCACTTCTGGGGTGCTGGACTGCAGGCGTGAGCCACACCATCCTTTTCTTAGGCTTTTGAAAAACACTATACTTCTCCCACTCTCCTCAAATCTCACCCCTTCTCTCCCCTCCCCATCCCTTTCCTCCTCTTCCTCCTCTTTGAGTCAGGATCTCAGTATTTAACTGGGGCTGACCTTAAATTCCTTTCTTAGCCTGGTAAGTTCTGGACTTTCAAGAGTATGTTACCACATCTAGGTAGCATCATACTTTGATGTATTCATTAAATGCAGATTTGCATGGAGGATTCTCAAGTCAGAATGAAACATTGTGCATTTTGCGTGTATATATTATATATATGCTGAGATATATCTATATAATATCTATATTTATATCATATATATATATGTTTTGTTTTTCAAGACAAGGTTTCTCTGTAGCTTTGGAGCCTCTCTTGGAACTCACTTTGTAGACCAGGCTGGCCTCAAACTCACAGAGATCCCTCTGCCTCTGCCTCTCAAGTGCTGGGATTAAAGGCGTGCGCCACCCAAAGAATATATTTTAAAAACAATAGGTTTTGTGTTTTGGCTACTTTTGAATGTAAAAGTATACAGTTGACATATGTACTGTGCTCCTTAAATACATATAGCAGCTCTTACTGTCAGTGTCCCACACCAAAGTACAGTTGTTCCAATTTTTGTTCCAATTGACACACCATCCGATATCTAAGTTTGCATTAAGATTCACTCAGTGTTGCATATTCTCAAGGTTTTGTCGTCTGTAGTGACATGTATCCTGTCCTGTTCATCCTGTCTTCTCCCTGAATCCTGGCCACCTCTGCTCCTTTTGCTGTCACCATAGTTTTGCCTTTCTCCTGATTGTCGCATGTATTTGGATCATGTTGTATGTAACTTTTTCAAATCCACCACTTTCACTGTGTAACATGCGTTGAAAGCTGATCCTTGCTTTTGTGGCTTAATAGCTCATTTCCTTTTAGTACTGAATAATCCATTGTCTGAATAAAATTCTACTGCTTTTGAATGACTTAATGTCTTTCCCTGAGTCTTGTCAGTGAACTAATAAATACTTATTGAAAGCCAACAAAGTACTTTGCCAATCTCCTTGGCTCTAGGCACACAAAAATGATCAAAACAGAAAGGAATGTTCCCTTGTGGAATCTCCTGCATGTTTGTGGTTTAATTATGTTTGCCTTCTGGCCCACCAGTCCATTTGAAGAGTCTGCCCTTCTTTTTGGGACTTTTCAAATGTGATAATAGCTAGGCATTTCCACTAGGTGGCGGTAGGGCCATATACAATGAACAGTTTGCAAGGCAAGCCACTATTTTGTTTCTAAACAGTTCTTTTTATAATAACTTAAATTTAAATGCTTGTAATAACCCCCGGATATAATCGCTAATTAAAATAATGCTTTAAATTATTTTTAAAGCTAGCATATGACATAATAAATTTCATTATGATGGGATTGCCCCCTAACTCCGCCTCCCAGGGGTTCTCTGTGTAGCCCTGACTGTCTTGGAACTCACTCTATAGACTAGGCTGGCTTTCAGCTCAGAGATCTGCCTGTTTCTGCCTCCCAAGTGCTGGGATTAAAGGTATATGCCACCACACCTGGGAATTTTAAAGTATACTTTTCAGAATAAATCCCAATGCATATAATTTCTTAAATTCTTTGAATTTTAATGTAATTATTTTATGTGTAGGATTGTTTTGCTTGTGTATGGCTGTGCACCACTTAGGCACTTTGTGCCTAGAGGGTCCACAAGAGGCTGTCAGATCCCCTGGGACTGGAGTTACCATGCGGGTATTAGAAATTGAACCGGGTCCAATTTCTTAACCACTGAGTGCTCTTAACCACTGAGCCTCTCTCCATCCCCAGTTCCTCAGATTCTTGGGTTTGTCTTCATTTAATTAATGTCCATTTACCGCAGTCCTCATACAGGGTAGGCATTGGTCTAGTGTTGAGGGTTCAGAGTGGAATAATTGTTCCTTTTTGTCCTTGAGACATAGTTTGACATGGGAGGCCAGGTGGACTGAAGATACATTAGCATGGGTGCACATGTCCTACATGTCCCATTAGATGACTATGACAGATGCTTACCTGTGTAACTGAATTCCTGTGAAAGTATAGATGATTAATGCCTCAGGGTGGCTGTGTTGCAGGTTGGGTAATCAGAGGGACAGTCAAGTGAAGATGACTAAACCAGGCATTTCTGAGAGAATGGCCTGGAGTCTTGGGTCATTATTTATGGGTTGAACGTCAGTGCTTTTGAGTCTCCATGAGCTTTGGTTTTGTCTGGGTGATTTTGCATAAATTAGTTTTGGTCTTTTTCTGTCACTTGTCAAAACAGTATATGTGTTAGAAAAGACATGCATTAACTTTCGAAGATGAAGACCATTGGCCTTATATTTCTGGTGACACAACAAACAAAATGGAAAGATTCTTCAGCCCAGTAGCAATAGGCTGTTGGTTCACAAGGTTCAATGGCCCAGTGAAAGCAACAAGCTTCCCTGGGCATCTTCTGTGCCAGGCACCGAGCCTGAGCGTTTTCATCTCTTTCAGGGGCCCTAAACACTGGGCCGTTTTAACTCCTTCTCTTGTGGAAAATGTCAGCAAGAAAACCGATGTGTAAAAGATTCTAGAGCTCAAGTGAAACCTCTCATAGCTAGAGAGTCAGTCGGGTCTTGATTCCCAAGCCCTCTGATTTCACAGCAGATTTTCCACTCCTGCCTCCACAAGAAGGAATCTTAAGTTATAGTGAAATAAAAAACTCACAAAAATAAAATGGATATTTTAAGCTTGTTTTTATACTATTTATGGAAGAAAATGAAGACCACACAACGACAACAGCAAGTGATTGCATATTCAGTGCCTTCTATATATGGCAAGGTGATCAACTTCCCTTGCACTTTACAGTGGGGAAAGTTTAGAGTGCAGTGCTCACTGACTGGAGGACAAAGGAAGCCTTTAGGTGTGCCCCGGCTGGAGGCTGGTTTTGTAGAAAAGAGTGCCCTAGGAAAACCAGGGTGTCCCAGCACCCAGAACTCTAGCAATGTGAGTTCCAGACCAGTCTAGGTTGCATGGCAAGATCCTGTTTTAAACTAAACCAAACCAAACAAGCCAAAACCAAACCAAACCAAACCAACAAAACCCTCAACTAACCTAAACAGACAGACAGACAAATGAAAACAGACAGCATCCTCTGGTTGGTTCTGAATGGAAGCAGGAGAAAACCTGAGGGGCCTGTCAGTTACTAGCAGAGTGCTGAGCATTTTAGGCCAATTATTGCTTGACTCCCTAGTGCAGGTGCTGTAGAAAACTGACAACTGTCCTCCTGGAGCAGTTACCATTGGCAGCTGATTGGCTGCCTTAGCTATCTTCAGCCATGGCTCAGGGTTAGTTTGTATATGGTTTTGTCCTTGCTCATCTATTCATTCCGTCTCTCATAATAGTTAAATTGGGTTGGGTACACCTTGCTAACAGGCTACTGTCAAAGAGTCTTGTTTTCATAGGATAACACTCTGATGTTTGGAAAGGGAAGGGTAGAGGATGAGGTAAACACTCCTTGGGCATCTGTTTCATTTTCTTCTCTGACCACTGCCTCTTGACTGTGGTTTCAGCACCAGCGCCTTTGGCACAAACTTGGTAGCAATGTAGAGTGTGAGGCCACCCTCAAACCCCCTCAGAAACTGGACACGTGGGCCCAGTCCGTCATCTTTTCACAAGCCACAATGGCACCTCTGAGGCATTGCGGTGGGGACCCACTGGCTGTGTAGCAAGTTAGATTATATCCCCATTTTACAGTTAAGAATAGTGAGGTTCAGATTGGCATTTAGCCTTGGAACTATAGCGGGCAATGGATATTGCTTCTAGGCCAGTCTGACTAAAGGCCATGAGTTTTACCTTAGTAAAATCCAATGAAACTTGGTTCATTCTTATATCTGGCCTAACAAATTTGGTTTCAACACAGATTTAGTGCTTAAAAAAATCAGATGAGAATTTTGTTCTGTTCTTTTTCTGGAACCTGGAAGTTTGGAATCAAAGTGTTGTCCACATTCCTTAAGACTCTGGATCCTTCCCTGCCTGTGACTCCTGGCACACTTGACACTGCTTGCTTTGCAGTTCCGCACTCCAGTTTCAACCTCTGTCACATGACTGGCTTCTTGTGCATCTGAATCCTTTTCCCTGTAAGGACATTTCAGTGCATGTAGAGCTCACCCAACTCAAGTGTGACCTCATCTTAGAGCTCACCCTACTCAAGTGTGACCTCATCTTAGAGCTCATCCTACTCAAGTGTGACCTCATCTTAGAGCTCATCCTACTCAAGTGTGGCCTCATCTTAGAATTCACCCTATGCAAGTATGACCTCACCTTAGAGCTCACCCTGCATTAGCATGACCTCATCATAGCTAATTATCTCTGCCGAGACCCTGTTTACAAAAAGAGTTTTTGGGGGTATGTGCTATTACTCTACTGCAACACTTTCTAGAAAGTCAGCTGACAATATGTAAGTTTATGGTTGGACATCCTAATCTGTTCCGTTGGTGTCCATGAGTATCAACTAGGCTCACATCACATGTGATTGTGTTTGCTGTAGCTTTAAGTCTTGACATCCGATAGTGTGAGCTCTCTGACTTTGGTTATCATGAAGGTTGTTTAAGCTACTCTGAGTGCTTTACCTTTTGGAATAAATATTAGGATTACGTAAATTTCTATAGAAAAGCCTGCTGGGGTTTTGATTGGGATTGTTTTCGATCTGTTGACCAATTTGACTTCTTCTTAGTTGGAGTCTTTTGTTCCCCTGGTTGGGCTTGCTTTTCACTGGTTTTCAGGAGTGGCGTGAAGTGACTATGTGGTGTGTGGATCCACACTGTCTGTGTCTTCACATGACTCACGACAGTAGTGACTGAACACCGTCTGGCTCATGACAGTGCTTACTTAGCAGGTAGCTTTGATGATTGAAGTTTTTTTTTTTTAACCTTTGTTTTGTTTTCTAGTAGAGAAATGGTGCCTAAGAAAGGAGATAATTTCAATCATGGTGTTAAAACCCAGACTTAAAAACAGAAAAATAGCCAAGTGTGGTGGTAGCACTCACCTTTAATCCCAGTACTTGGGAGCCAGAGACAGGCCTATAGAGCGAGTTCCAAGACAGCTAAGCCTCACTAGGAAAACCTGTCTCTCTGCAGATCCCCCTTGGAGGGCCTCACCCTCCCTGGGGAGTGGAGTGGGGATGAGGGGGGTCTAGGGAGCTTGGTGGGGGCGGGGGAGGAGGGTAGGGAGAGGGAGCTGCAATTGACATGTGAAGCAAGCTTGTTTCTAATTTAAATTAAAAAAAAAAAAAAAGAAACCCTGTCTCAAAAAACAAACCAGTATAGGGTGAGCTGCAGACAATCTGTGTGTTCTAACACGTGTGTAATGGTGGATTCAGGCGAGATTCACGACTGCATGGAGAACTGGTGAAGTCTTTTTAGAGCATAGAATCTGCACACAGTGTCACAATTTCAGGGGGACGTTCACCTTTACAATGGGGATCTGATGACCATGACATACAGGTGGTCTGGACTTAACTTGCCTATTATGATGCACTGTGAAATGCATAACTGTGAATGGTCTCACAAAAATGTTTAACTTAAATCTAATCAAATCTCTACTGAACTTCAAGGCAATTCAGAGAAGCAAAGGGCTGTATCATGAAAACAACCACATAAATTCAAAATGCAAGACACAACAGGACTAATTTCCGAAACTTAAATAAAAGTCATGTGATTGAGAACAAAAAGATGGGTGTGTGTGACTTTTCTTGACAACAGGAAACTAAAGAGGCAATTGCCAATCATGATATATGAACCTTGATTAGATCCAGGCTGAAAGGGGGAAATTAGAATAGGATTTTTTTTTAAACAGTTGGATGAATTTGTGTGTATACACACTAGATAATACTGTACATCGTGGTCACATAAGAGATGATTCTTTTCTTAGGAATGACATGTTGAAGTTTTTAGGGATGGGTAAGGTTTCTTAAACTTTCAGTTGGATGAGCGAAAGAACACACGTGAGTATGTGTGGGAGATGGAACAGACATGGCAAATTGCTAACACATGTTTAAACTGGGATGCGCATTAGTGGTTATTATATTCCGAGCCCCATGACGTTTTTCCTTGATAAGTGTGAGGAAAACAATCCCCTTAAAAAGCTGAGTGAAACAGTGGAGCCCAATAACCCACGCCACGATTACCTGGCAGTTAATCCCCCAAGTAGAGGAGGCCCCCTCGCCCTTCCAAAGGTGTTGAATGAAGAATTGACTCAGAACAGGGCAGACCTGTCTCCTGTGATTTATGATGGGTATGTGTTGTGTGAGCTGTCCTCTGTGCGCTGTTCTATAGACTTTAAAGTTGAGAAAGAAATATTGGAAAGACAATCATCCTCTGGATGGAGATAATCCATCTTAGGAGACAGGTGAGAGCTTTGGAATGTGGCCTCTGAGCCTCTCTGCCTCTCCTTTGTCTCTGTCGCTGGCTGTGTCTCTTTGTTTCTCTTGTTCTCTCCCTTCTCCTCTTCTGTCCATCCCTTCATTTTTGTGAGGGAAACTTCTAGAAGTTACCTCCCCCCAACATACCAAGTATTGCCATAAGCTTGACATTTTCCTAAAAATGTTGTAGTCCCACATTACTTTTTTTTGCCTTTATTAAATCGATTATTTGTATTAAAGGTATAGATTTTACAAGTGCACTTTTCTCATGTCTCATTTTGTGTCCCTTAATATTAAGAAAGTTAATGTGACACAATACATTCTAATTGACTTAATAGTCTGCCCCATTTCTCCAGGAAGTGAAAAACCTAGCAGATTGCCACAGGTGCTGACTAATTTCATGTCAACTTCACACAAGCTAGAGTCATGCTGGAAAGAGAGAACTTCAGTTGAGAGTATGCTCCCCCACTAGATTGGATTGTGAGCAAGCCAGAGGTGATCGAGGAAGTGTCCAGCTCTCTGGAGGCAGAGCCACCCCTGGACTGGAGGTCCTGGGTCTGTAAGAAAGCAGGCTGAACAAGCCTTGAGGAAGTTAGGGAGCAGAACCCCTGGACTGGAGGTCCTGGGTCTGTAAGAAAGCAGGCTGAACAAGCCTTGAGGAAGTTAGGGAGCAGAACCCTCTTGTTGCTCCTTCTCTAGGTTCCTGCCCCAGTTCCTGCCCTGTTCCTCAGGGATGGAGTTAGAAGCTGTAGGCGCAAACAAACACCCTCCTCCTGAAGTCACTTTTGGCCATAGTGTTTATTACAGTAATAGAAACCATAACTAAGACACCTTACAGTTAAACCTAGTTTCCAAAGGAAAACTTAACAACCCCACACTTAACATCTTAGTAAAATCTCCATTTTGTTGATAGTTTAAGAATGTCAACATTTCTCTGATTTGGGCTGTAGTGGCTGGAGTTACAGATGGTTGTGAGCTGCCATGTGGGTGCTGGAAACTGAATCCTGGTCCTCAGTAAGAGCAGCCAATGCTCTTAATCCCTGAGCCATCTCTTCAGCCACTAGAATAATTTTAAAATGTTTGGGGAGATTAAATTTAATGTATTGTTAGATTTTTTCCCTTTTTTTCTTATGAATGCCTTAGCTTGGCTTATTTCTTTTTTTTCTTTTTAAAATTAATTTACGCTTACATTCCATCCCTTTTTCTTTTCTTTCTTTTTTTGGGGGGGGGTGGTTTGAGGCAGGGTTTCTCTGTGGCTTTGTTCTGGAACTAGCTCTTGTAGACCAGACTCGAACTCACAGAGATCCTCCTGCCTCTGCCTCCAGAGTGCTGGTATTAAAGGCGTGCGCCACCAACACCCAGCTTCCCTTTTTATTATGTAATATAATTCAACATAACTATAGATGCCAACAATAGAATCATAAGAAATGCACCAATTTAAGTTGCATGTATTTTTTTCCTGTGTTGATAAATTTTTATATATGAGATGACTTGGGCATATTGAAGTTTATTCTTGGATTGTAATGAATTCATAATTGGCAAAACTGAGGGAAACAAAATATTCCTAAACCTAGGATATGCTGGTCCTATGACCCTGTGTGTTGATCCTGTATTTGGCTATCTTATTGACAGGTACAGACAATGATGGTACAGTGACTTGACTGTTAATAAGCTCTGGTGTGCCCTCCAGCACTACCCACAGCTGTGTGACTAAATTCCCATAAATTTATTTATTCATTTAAGATTTATTACTTTTTCAAATAGTTCCATATGTCCATGATTTGCATATTGACCCCCCCTTTCTTTCTCTCCCTTATTCATTTTCAAGACAGGGTTTCCCCGTGTAGCCCTGGCTGTCTTTGAGCTAACTCTGTAGAGCAGGCTGGCCTGGAAATCAGATCTTCCCGCCTCTGCCTCTGCCTTCTGAGTGCTGGGATTAACGGCATGGCCGCCACCACCAAATTGACCTCTCTTACTTCTCGTCTCCCTCCCGACCCTGCCTCCATTCCCTCTTCCACATACATCTCTCTCTCTCTCACGTTCATATTCATGTTTTATTGTTCTGCTAACTAGTGCCACCTGTGTAATATGGTTTTGGAGCTATCTGTTGTAGCCTGGTGGGTGTAGCAGAGGCTCACAACTGAACACATTGATCCCTCTTCACATAATGTGTTCATGGCCAGTAGTTAGGTTTTTGTTTTTGTTTTTCGAGACAGGGTTTCTCTGTATTGTTTTGGAGGCTGTCCGTCCAGCCTGGCCTCGAACTCACAAAGATCCGCCTGCCTCTGCCTCCCGAGTGCTGGGATTAAAGGCGTGCGCCACCACCGCCTGGCTGCCAGTAGTTAGTTGTTGAGAGAGAAAGGGTCAGGGCTGTGATTGTTGATGATTTGGTCTTGTGTGGCCCCAGTGCAGGTCACTACTGTTGGCATGAGTTAATGATTACAGTCTAGGGAGTCTAGGGAATGGCATTTATAGTCCTTACTCCTGGCCCCTCTTCCACAATGTCCCCTGAGGCCTAGAAGGAGTTGTATAAATTATTTCTTTAGGACTAGACCTATAATCATCACATTTCATTTTCTACTTCCCCATAATCTTAAAAATAGAGGTTTTTTGTTTCATATATTTATATAAAGAATTTAGTAGTTTTCACCCCATCCCCTTTCCTCACTCCCCACCCCCAAACCCTTATTCCGAACAAGCTCTTGTACTTAACGACTTCTTGTGAGCCATTGAGCGTAGTTTCTTGACTGAAGGTGGGTGGGAGACCATTTACTGGATGGAGCAAAGACAACTTGTGAATGGCTCCTGAAGAAGATGATACTCTCTCCCTAACAACCTGCCAGGATTCCTTCAGGGAGGGGGGAGTCCCCATGGTCCCCTCCCCATCTATTATGAAATGTTTGACAGGCCCAGGCATGTGCAGGTCCTGTGTGTCTGACCGTACCTGCGGTGACTTCATGAGTGCAGTGGCTGCGTCGTGTCTAGGAGTTACCTTTTTGCCGCACATTGCTCCACCCATCCTCTGGCTCTCATGTTCTTTTCTGCCTCCTCTTCTGAGATGTCCCCGCGCTTTGGAGGTGGTGCAGCTGTCTCCGAGGACTCCACTGTCACACGTTTGCCTCATTAGTCATTGCTGCTGCTTACAGTACAAAGCTTCTCCATGGAAGACTGGGTGCCACACTCACCCCAAATGGCCAACGGGCGCTGGGACTCCACTCTTGTATTCTCCCACTCTCCCTGAGTTGAAGCATTCTACTTATGTAAGTGGAGTCACAGTTTTTGTGTGTCAGGGACTGGCATATTTCACTTAGCATGTTTCCAGGTTTGTCTATGTTGTGCCATGTATGGGCCTTTCCTTCCTTCTTAAGAGTAATAATTCAATTTTATTTATCCACATATACTATTTTGTTCATGCATTTGTCAGTTGACATTTTCATTGATTCTACCTTTTGAATATTGTGAATAATGTACCATACCAGGGCTTGGTGGTTTACATAGTAAGACACACACACACACACACACACACACACACACACACACACACACACACACACACACACACACACACCTTCTCCGCTCAAAAAAAAAAAGGCAGCTTTGAGAGCTTTGAGTGTAAATATGCTTTCAGGACTTTGATGTCAGTCTTTTGGGTATATAACAGCACTCCCTACCTGTTGTTTTGTTTTCTGTGGGTTCAGTTACCCATGGTCAACAGTTGTCCAAAAACATTAACTGGAAGGTTCCGGGTATATGAAATTTATGGGTTTTAAGACTGAGTGTTATTCAGGGTGATTTGATGACATCTCAAGCTGTCCTGCTGTTGCCAAGAATGTGTGTCATCTCTTTGTCCAGTGTATCCAAGCTGTATATTCTGTTTGCCTTGTCACTAGTGTCCGTCTAGGTCACCCGCTCAACTGTTTCAGTCCCACAATGCTTGTGTTCAGGTAACCTCGATTCTTCATGAGGGCCCTGAAGTACAAGAGGAGTAATGATGGCAGATCACATATGCCAGAGAGAAGCCATAGAGTGTGTTACATATAATCATACATTAGATAAGAAATGACTTACAGTACAAGAAAATGTTCTTAGAGACCACATTCATATAGCTTTTATGACAGCATATTATAATTTCTCTATTTTATTATTACTGTTACCTTTTTAAACTCTATGATAGGTATGTAGACATAAGGGAAAAAAACAATAGAAAGTGTTAGTAATAACTTTTGTTTCAGGGATCAGCAGGGGAACTTGGAGCGTATCTCCCACAGATATTGGGGAGCATATCTCCCACGGGGGGGACCACTATACACCCAGAAATGGAGCTGCTGATTCTGTGTCGATTCTGTTTTAATTTTTAAGAAAACATCATATTTTCTGAAACAGCTGCATCGTTTTATATCCCCACTATCAGTGCACTGGTTTCTTATTGCTCCATATTCTGATCAATACATTTCCCTCCCTCCTCTCCCTTCCCTCCCTGTTTTTCTGTAGATGGACTTTTCTGTCCCACCTGCAGTTACCAAATGACCACACAGAGACTTGTTATTAATTATAAATGCTTGGCTGGTAGCTCAGTTTGTCCCTAACCAGCTCATATAACTTAAATTGATCCACATTCCTTATCTACGTCCCGCCACATGGCTCAGTACCTTTTCTCAGAATGACACGTTCATCTCCTGTCTTCTCTGCATCTCTCGCTACTCCTGAAACAACTTCTCCTCCCCCTCTTCTTCTCGCTCTCTTCGTCTGCCAGTCCCGCCTAACCGCCACCTGTCCAGCTGCTGTTAGTAATCACAATGACACATGTTCACACATTCCTCACCTCCTCTTCTGCCTCCTCCCCTCTGCTCTCTTTACTCCTAGCTAAGTTTTCAGGTGCTTTCCGCTGAACGCTGGGAATGTCCTAGCACAGGATGGAATTATCTGGGGTAGCTGCCACAGATGTATTCAATCATATAATCCCCGAGATGGGAACCTATGTGGATAATATTGGACAAGCATTCCAAGATTATTTATTTTTTTTGTAACCAGACAAACTTGAGAAATACTGATTTTGTGATTATTGGTCAAATTTTAAAATACATTTTCGCATCCCTGGAGATTCACAGTGATCATTAGCTTGCTAGAGGATAATTAGAGATTATCCTGCCTAAAGCTTTGTTATGTCTGCTTAATTCAGCATTTCCTCACTTAGCCATGAATACTGTGTGTGTATGCGTGTGTGTGTGTGTGTGTGTGTGTGTGTGTGTGTGTGTGTATGCATGTATGTATGACTCGGTGTTTGAGAGAGATAAAGATTTTGTTTAACTTCTAATGCTATATATTGTTTTTCCTTTGAATTCTGACTTAAGCAACTGTTTTGTAGCTGTCATCTTGTAGGAACATTTTATTATTCTGAAGATTTTAGCCTTGAAAGGTCTTGCATGGTGATCTATAACCCTGGTCACCATATTCAAGTGTCAACTGTCAATGAATTCTCTTTGAGAAAGTGGCCTTTGGTTTTCTCCTGCACAGTCACATCTGTCTGTTTATAATTAGTGAGAGCTGTTGGCTCACTGTGGTTTACAGTCTTTAGTCTTTAAGTTTAGTTTTCTTATACCAAAGAAACACAGAAACAGTTTTCAGATTCAAAGTCGAGGACTCTACCGCGCCTTCTCCTGAGCGGAGGGGTAATAGCAATCGGCTTCAGCCTTCTCCATGATGATGGTGCAAGAGAAGACTGTGAGTTACTCATGGCACAGCAACCATCAGTTTCCTGTAGTCCATGAAATCTAATTAATTTAAATGAAACCTGAAGTTCAGTACTTGAAGCACACCACACGTCTTTCAAATCTCCAGGACGTTTTGGCTCTTGCATTAAGTTCCTTTGGGCAGTGCCTTACAGGGGGTCTAAACATTATTGTGTTTTTTCATCTACCCCAGTGGCATTGGTGGAGATGATTTGCTGGATAACAACTTGAACCAATCCAGAGATGTTTCTTTATATCTAAAGTTAAAAGTTTATAATTATAAAATAAACCCAACCAAAAACTGAAACCACATAACTGTACTGTCAAACACTCAAATAGGAGAAATTTGTTGGGAAACCTGAAGTTCCTTTAAAAACCTGTTGGTCAGCTGGTTTGTGTGAACAGAAAAGAGCACACCACAGGAGCTCCGGGTTTATGGGGTCTCATAGACTGCTCTTGGAGCATTCCCGGCATTCCTTAGGCTTCCTTCTGTACATATCCAAAGCACCGTGGAGCTTGCTTATTTAGCAATGAATGCAATGCCACCTTTAAATATTAAATGAGTTTGAGTCCATTTCCCAAAAACATTCCTCTCCAGTTTCTGAAGTAAAAACTGTTTTTTGCAGAGTACTCATCTGATAAATATATCTTCAATTTGTGAGGTAAAATACAAAATATTTTCATTTGGGGTAAACATACTAGGGTAGTTAGGAAATACAGCCAATTTTCTTTCTATTATGACATGACTATAAGAAACAATGCACGTTGGAAATGGTGGCGCGCACTTGGGTTTTTGAAAGCTGAGGCAGGAGGATTGCAAGTCTAAAGCTAGCCTGGGCTATGTATGAGACAGTGTTATGTAGAATCAAGCAAGAGAGCAACAACAAAGATGCATGCTGGAAACATTATCTGAGAATACTTCATAATGCTTTTTCTCCCGGGGGTGGGGGGAATGGGGAGGGGGGGCATATGTTGGACACCAAAGCCAGGACACCGCGGGTGCGTTAGACCAGTGTCCTGCCCTGGATCTAAACTCCCAGCTAATTGTTTTCTGACTGTTTTATGCCTGCTGTCCTATAGAAGGCTTAACTTTGGGACTTTTGAAATTACTAATTTATCTCTGTGGATCTCTAAAATATCCATTTTATCTACATTAAATAGGAAAAACATGGGCATTGTCTTTAGATTTAAGTAACTGTAACCAGCTGGATTGATTGCATCTCCTAAAAATAAACAATGAAAATATCGTTTTGTTTTTCTATTTGGACTTGATCTAAGTGAAAAAACTGAGAATCGATGTATTTTCTTTTCTTTTTCTGTTTCTAAAGCAGATTTGAGACTTGATGCAGCTGTAAACTGAAGCATAGCAGAGGATTGATTTCCATACCTTTTGTTTTCTGTGTATATGTATGGGGTGTGGCGTGTGTGGCGAGGGTACTTGTGCAGGCAGGGACATCCAGTGGCTCAGACATTAGAAGAAGGCGTGTGCATTCTCCTTTATCACTCTCTGCCTTAGTCTTTCGAGCAGGGTGTCTTCCTGCTTAGGTTTGTTTGTTTTTCAGGCTTAGATGGAAGCCAGCAGGGCTCAGAGATCTCTTGTCTCCATCCCTACCAGTGCTGAGGTTACAGGCACAATGAGGTCACATCCGGTTTGTAATGTGAAAGCTGGGGTTCAGATCAAGTCCCCATGTTTGTGCTGCAAGTACTGTTAGCTACAGAGCCATTTCTCTAGGCCCTGGGTGTCTCCTTTCTTTCTTTCTTTCTTTCTTTCTTTCTTTCTTTCTTTCTTTCTTTCTTTCTTTCTTTCTTTCTTCCTTCCTTCCTTCCTTCCTTCCTTCCTTCCTTCCTTCCTTCCTTCCTTCCTTCCTTCCTTCCTTTCTTTCTTGGATAGTCAATAGAAATTAATAGGAAACTAACAATGAATGTATATTTTTGTTTGGTAGCTTATAGATATTTCATGTATTATTGTTTTCTCTCTCTGTGTGTGTCTGCCTCTTGCCCAGAGCTGGGGTTACACATAGATGCTGCCATGCCCAACTTTTATGTGGGGGGCTGGGGATTCAAACTCAGGTCCTTTGCTTGCACAGCAAACACTTTACCCACTGTGCCATCTTTTTAGTGCTTGAGTTTTATTTTTCTTATTGAAGGATTTAACATATATTTTTTAAATGTCAATGGTCTGTAATAGAGACTTTCAGTATTATAATAGAGACTTTCATTTTTTTCCTCAAATGTTCCTTACTAGAATTTACAGTAAACTTGCATTTGTAACTGAGACTAGTAAATACTACCTTGTTACCTGCAACCCACTATATATTTTATTGCAATCATCTTTATTTCCTTGTTTAGTTTACTTAATAAAAAAAGGCTGGTAATACCCTTTTAAATTGACTTTATAGCACACTAATGGGTTGCAGCCAACTGTGAATCTCCTGTAATCTCCAAGGCAGAGGTCAGTAGTCAGCAGTTGGTAATTGAGGGCCCTGTTTCTTCTGTCTCTGTGTGAGACCGATGCAGTGGCTCTTCCCTTAGCCACCATGGCATCCAGATGCAGGCTGGCCTCCGGTGATGAGCACACAGGCCACTTTGTACCCGGCTTCACTCTCCCCTTGTTTTGTCTCTCATGTTCTGCATTTATTGTGGTCCTGGCTACTCTTTCCACTTCCTTCTTTTTCCCCCTCACAGGGAAAAAAATTGAGATACAATTTATGTAATATGAAAAGAAGCAGCACCAGCAATTCCAGAACATTTCCATCAGGCCTTAGAGCAGTGGTTCTCAACCTTTGGGGTTGAATGACCATTTCACAGGGTTTGCCCTAGTGACAAATACTATTGAAGATCTTTTAAAAAGACATTTATTGATTTATATTTTAAAGTTTACATTTACTTGTTGTGTGTGTGTGTGTGTGTGTGTGTGTGTGTGTGTTCTCAAGAGTGAGTGCATGCATTCACGGAGGTTCAAATGACACCTTGCAGCAGTCAGTCAGTTCTCTTCTTCCACCATGTGGGGTCCAGGAATTGACCTCAGGTCCTCAGCCTTGGTGGCAAGTATCTTTACCTGCTTTACCTGCTCAGCCATCTTTCTGGCCCTGAACTTTTTTTTTAAGTTAGTGTACACAGTAATGGGTTTCAGGTTATACTCGTATAGTCTAACACCCTATTGTATAGAAAGGTTCAAATTCTTTGCCTACTTCTTAATTGGCCTGACTCTCATTGTTGAATGTAAGAACCATTTTTATAATTTAGGTTTTCAACTTTTGTCAGTATGTGGTCTTTGTATTCTTTCTTCTTACCTTTTCCTGTGTTTAGTTTTGGGTATGATAGGGATTTAGACCCAGAGCCTTGCAGTTGCTGAGCCTCACATTGTTCTGCACTGAGTTTGCCTGGGCTACTTTCGGACTCTTGGGCTCAAGTGATTTTCCTGCCTTAGTGTCTAAGGAGCTGGGACTGGAGGAGCAGACTGTCATGCCTGGCTTCCTTTCCTTTCCCTACCCATAGCGCCCTTTGACCTTTCCTACCCTACTAATAGCGCCCTTTGATTCAGAGACGTTTACATTTCATGAAATCTATTTTATCTTTAAAATATCTACCATTTGTACTTTTGGTGTTGCATTTGAAGAATGGTGGCCCATGGCTATAATCTGAGTCCCTGGAGGCAGACACAGAGGATGACAGGTTCGAGGCCAGCCTTGGCAGTATAGTGAGTCCCTTCCTCAAAAACAGAAACAAAGAAACAACAGCCAACAAAGAAGCATCCAAAATTGTTACCTAATTTAAGGTCATGAAGATTTTAATGTCACATTAAGGTATTGGATGTACTGTTTTGAGTTCCTTTTGTATGTGGAGTGAAGCAGGGATTAAAATGAATTATTTAGCAAGTGGATATAGAGGATCCATATCTTAGAACACTCCCCTCTGTATTTAGGAAGGAGAATGTTAATTTTCATTGCATTTTAATTCATCAACACCAGCTTTGGAGATATTAATAACTAACTACTTAATTAATTTCCGCACCACAGCACATGAGTGGCAATCTGGGGACAAGTTGCATGTATTGGTTGCTTCTTCTATCATGTGGACTTAGGGACTGAACTCAGGTTGTTGGGCTTGGTGGCACAAGTGTTTATCCACTGATCCAACTTGTTGGATTGTCCTTTTTCTAAACAACTTTATTAAAACATCATTGCGTACCATAGCATTTGTGTAACTAGATGTATGATTCGGTTATTTCAAGAAGGGAGAGAAGCTAGAAACATCACAGAAATAGACCATATTCTAGAATGCATGAAGGTTACCAGTGACAATAATTGGTGTGCCTGTGTGCATTTGTTTAAAGAGATAAAGCATTAATGTCTTCCAAAAAATTTAGCTACCAGTTCATTTGCCTCTTGGGGATTTCTTGGTTGTTTCTAAGATGTAGGTAGAACTGGGTTTCTGGGCTTTTACGTAAGGGACATCAGAGAGCCGAAGGCGTCTACCGGGAGGCAGAGCCTAGTTAACTGCCTCTCTCAGAGAGTTGCGCCAGCTGTCTCTCGTCATTCACTTGTGAGCTTGTGTGTAGACCATCTTGATGGTTGAAAACTCATTTACTATGTTCGGTTTCTGAATAGAAATCCGATCCTGTGATACATTCACAGAGGAAAGATAGAAATAAAAGAAAGTACTCTACTAACTAGATTATATTTTCCTTTTGTTGACATCATTTATATTTTGGCAGAAAGGAGCTGGATCTCTTAAAGAATTCTGTCTGAACATTTGCCAGTCCACTGACATTTCTAGTTAAAAAGGTTTTCTGTTTTCAAACTTAACATACATCTCCTCTCTTGCACAGCAGATGGGAAAGATCAATGGGCAGCTATAGAGAATTACAGGACTTTTTTCTCTTTTGTTAGCTATTTGATCTTTGATCTTAAGACAACTTTTAACCCTGTAGTGATCTCCCAAGAGATTTAATATTTTGTGAAGCAAAATTATGAGGACCATGAATGCGTAATTGTTCTGAAAGCGCTCTGCCCAAATATGAAGCCAGTGCTTTTAAGAAATCATTATCAGCTGTTATGTGTTTTTTATTAGGCTTGAGTTCTTTGTATAGTTTATGTTTAAATGCATTATCGCAATTTGGTTTTGAATTTACTGTTAGAGAAATAATGAGTCCTTTCTTGATGATATATCAACAGTCAGAAAAGTAATCACAACCATGAACATCTCAAACTCTGTAGTTAGGTTTTAATATTAAAAATTATGTTGAAATATTTTAATTTGAAACATTCCTTTTAAGCTGAGAGGATCCAAGCACTAATCGCAGTATCAGCGAGTCTGAGGTGAGTGTGATTGGGAGACTGCACTGTTGAGGATCACCCTGGAGAAGGCTAGCAGGCCAGATGCATAGTGGTGCTTCCTGGTCTGGATTATGATTCAGATACCGGTTTTAGGGGAAACTGGCCAAAGGCCTTACATATAAATGATTTCTAAAAATTGAAAAGTGTTGTTTGGTGCTTTTTACTCTTGGCTTTTTGAGGGGCCCTCTACCCAGTTCCCAAATAAACTCAAGGGGGTTTATTCTTAGTTATGAATGACCGGCCTCAGCCTGGCTTGTTTCTAGCCAGCTTTTTTTTTTTCTTTTTTCTTTTTGGTGTTTATACGAGGCAGGGTTTTTCTGTATTGTTTTGGAGGCTATCGGTCCAGCCCGGCCTCAAACTCACAGAGATCTGCCTGCCTCTGCCTCCCGAGTGCTGGGATTAAAGGTGTGTGCCACCACCGCCCTGCCCTAGCCAGCTTTTCTTAACTTAGGTTAATCCATCTACCTTTTCCCTCTGGACTTTTATCTTTCTTTTGTATATCTTACTTTCCTTCTTACTTCATGGCTACCTGGGTGGCTGGGTGGCTGGGTGGCTGGGTGGCTGGGTACTGACTCCTCCTCTCTTCCTACTACTTTCTTCTTTCTCCTTCTTGTTTCTTCTTCCATTTATACCCTCTGCCTGACAGCCCCACCTATCCTTGCTCCTGCCTTGCTATTGGCCATTCAGCTCTTAATTAGATTGTCAGGTATTTTAGACAAGCAATAATCACAGCTTCACAGAGTTAAACAAATGCAGCGTAACGGAAAGTCACACACTTAAACTAGTATTCTATCACAGTAAAGAGATAGAGAGTTGGATGAATGATGTGGGGGAGCATTTCCTCGACAGATTTCAATTAATGAGTACAGAGGGCTTTGGGAAATAGAAAATGAGAGTTAAGGTACAAGTAATGATTGCTGTAGTGTGGTCCAATGACAAGTGGTTGAGATGACAGGGTATTTGCAGAGTTTCAAAGTCTTTCTCCCAAGATATTAAGTATAAGGGAAGAGAGTGGCAGATATCCTGACCAAGACCAGAGCACATCACCTGTGGTGTTCCTGCCCCGTGGTATGACCTAATACATTAACAATGAGGAAACGTTTCTCCTACCCTCAATGTCTATTACTCTTCAGAAGTGTCACATGCTGGGGCCTGGAAGATGGTGCAGGGACTAACATGTCTTGCTCTACAAGCCTATGACCTGAATGTGATCCCCAGAACTCACATGAACGTTGGGTGCGGGGCCGTGCACCTGTGAACCCAGCATCCTATGAAGAGATGGGAGGAGGAGGCAGGAGAATTGCCGAAGCTTGGGCACCAGCTAGCCTGGGGTGTGATGTTCAGAAACAAGAGAGACCTTGCCCCAAGAAGATGGGTGTCAGGAACTGACTCCTGAAAGTTGTCCTGTGACCCCCACATGTGCACATGGCACACATGTACACACGTACTTTAAAAAAAGTACATGCCAAAGACAAGCAAAGCCTTAGGGATTTTTACAGACTAGATCAGGCTAAGGAAATGGAAATACATCACAGACTCAGAAAAAAAATGATGTTACTGCAAAAAGTAGTTTGAGTGAAATCTGAGTAAAGCCTACACTGGTTAGAATTGAAATAATGCTGTTTCTTGGTTTGATTATGGTTAAGACATTGTTAGGAGAAACAGGCCAAAAAATTCTCTTATCTGTTGCCACTGTTTTGTATATTTAAAATGATTTTAAAGTAAAACTTAAAGGAAACAAATGTAGGCTTTAGAAAATATCGCTGCCTGCGATAGTCTGTAAAATACATTGCTGCTGTTTCCAGTTGTTGGCGTGCATCTGTGTGTTTTACAAGATCAAATTACTTTTTAACTTTGTGCTTTTGTGTAACATTTTTAGGGAATGTTTCATGCCTAGATTTGACCTAAATGTTTAGGTCTTTTCTTTTTATCTCTTGAGTAGATAAAGGAGATTTGAACACGTAACTCTTACTCACTAAAAACTTCTAGTTTTAAGGACTTTAAAATGAAGATTGGCTATTACTTCTAACCCTTATTTATTTATTTTTTATCGATTTAAGACGTGTCTAGTACAGCCAAGTGACAGGTGCTGGGCTGAGTCCCGAGGGACCCAGCCTCAGGGAGGTATTTGTCTGTAACAAATTTCCAGTTCTTTAGAGAATGCAGGGAAAAAACTCTTGATGGGAAATTCAGTGTTTTCTCCATTTCCTCATACTTTGCGTGGGGATTTTCGTTATCTAGAATCTTCTTAAGTCTCTGTGTCCCCAGTTCAGGTTGCTTTGCATTCTCAAGTTTCTTGTCGTTTCCTCATTTACAACTGTGGCTCTCTGTCCTTGGTGTGCCGTGCCCAGTAAAGAGTGACTCCCAGTACCTCTGTCTATAGCCAAGGAAGCTTTGAAGAGCTAGGTACGTGGATGCAGCTTTATTGTTTCCATGACAACTGTTATTCTTTCCATCATCATGTAAATTAATGTATAAAAATTAGCATACAAAATAACGAGTTTCATTATGATATACAAACACACACACATACACACACACACACACACACACTTTAATACTGGGGCTTGAATTGAATTAAGACTCCCTGCGCATGACAGCTGAGCACTGTACCACTGTCTTCTTTTCCCTTGTTTGGTTGTTTTGTTTTTCAAGATAGAGTCTTTTTATTTATTTACTTATTTATTATGTATCAGTGTTCTGCTTGTAGGCCAGAAGAGGGCACCAGATCTCATTACAGATGGTTGTGAGCCACCATGTGGTTGCTGGGAATTGAACTCAGGTCCTCTTGAAGAACAGCCAATGCTCTTAACTGCTGAGCCATCTCTTCAACCCCCTTTCTTACTTGTTATTATGAGACAGGATCTTATTTGCCCAGGCTGACTCTTGAACTGACAAAGCCAAGATTTCAGGCCTGTGTCATCAGGCCCTGCTGTCCCATGGTTTCATTCATAAAATTAATTCTCAAGACCTGGTGCTCTTCTTTGTGAAAAATGATGTTGCGTTGGAGATGGTTTGCCTACAAGAAGTTCTTGTGCTCAGCAGCTTGTAAAGGGAGAGGTTTCCTTTGGCTTACAGCTTTGGAAGGCCTGTTCTGTCTGTCCTGTTGCCTCTGCTGCCTTGGGCCTCTGGTGACCCAACACATCATGGTGTGGGTAGGTACAGAGCAAAGCTGTTCATTTGCAGCCAGAGAGCATAGGAAGCGAGAAGTGGGACAAGGTCCAGAGCGTCCTTCAAGAGCGAGCACTCACCTCTCAAAGGTCCAGAGTGTCCTTCAAGAACGAGCACTCACCTCTCAAAGGTTTGGTTGTGTCCATATAACACCACCCAAGGAACTAATCTTTGAAGGGTCTTTTTCGGATGACTTTTAAGACTAGGAGTTTAGCAAATGGACACAGATGGGAATATTTTCAGATAATTGCAAATGCACTGTAAAGTTCATCCATTGACCTAGGTAAAGGAATATGTTTGGGCATAAAGGAGTCAGTTGTCTCTGTTGGCTTAGGTGTTACCATATTAGGAAATAATTTTGTGGGCATGATTATGATAGCCCAAACACTGAAAATCTACCAGTTAGGGAGGCCCAGCCTCCCATCCCCAGTGTCCCGTCTGCCCTTGTGCCCGTGCTGCAATGCTCATTGAGTTTGATGTTAGATGTGAACCTTTGAGCTTTTCATGTTTTGATGTTTAAAGGTCTTAGGTTGAATCCAGAGAGCATCAGTGGCTGTCAGTCTGCTCTGTAATAGGCTTTGCAAGATCCACCTCATTTATTATCTCATTTGAAGTGTGGAGGATGGGGGGGGGTCACAGCATGTTTTATCGTGGGGATAAGTTACCTCAAGAGAAGAATTGTTTGGGAAATCAGAATTGGTATTTTCAGACACACTAGTAGGGTTATGGCAGTTCCTGGGAGAAGGAAATGAAGTTTATACAGAGTAACACAAGAAAATCATTGCTACTCTGGAGTGTCTTGAAAGTCACCTTTAATGCTAGGTGCCTCCGGTGGCACTTTGCCTCCACACAGCCATTCGAGTTTACGGTTCTGATGCCGTGGAGTGCCCATCTGTAGAAACAAATCACTTTGTTATTAATGAGTCGGTGATAAAGGCAATATAGTCTCCAGTGTGCAATTTACCTGCTGACCGATAGCGCCTCAAATTCTGTCATATAAAATTCTTCTCGTTTATAGATTAGTTTGTAAGGTATCTGAGCTAATTTTGAGCTTTGTTAGTCATAGATGATGATTTTGTTTGCCTGTATTCCTCAGAAATATTTGAAGAAAAGTAGTGAAGTACGTGTTTCCTTACCCGGCGAAGCCTGGCCTCATGCTGAAACTACATGTGACACAATGAACTGAAAATCCTCTCTTTAAGTGAAAATGAATAAACCCATTAAAAAGACTCCCATTCTAGGCCTCAACGCGGTGTAGATTACATATTTTGGGCTTTTGATGCATTTATTTCTAGAGAATGATCGCTCTGCCTACGATACCCTCTAATTAGCTTTTCAAAAGGAGCCGAACACCCACCTGCTTACTTCCTGTAGACTCTTTTTGAGAGAACAAGCCGAATGATTAACTTTCTAATTGATGTGTGGTGGCATAACTATCTGAAATACTTCCATTAAAGCAACGTAATTTTTAAAAAGATAGCCAAGTTAAATATGTAATCACTCTCTAGGGTAATTAAAATAAAAGAATGGATGTAATTACAACGTGTGTCTGTCTCTGTATAGGACACACATAACTAATGGAGCTACTGTACACATGCCGGCAGGAAGGGGTTCTGGTGTTCCCCTGGGGAGAGGGCTCCAGGAGGCCGGCCTTTGCTGGTGGCCCACTGGTCCCATCTGGGTTTAATGTAACTCCAACTTTTACTGTTGTGGCCACTGCAATTATGTATTGAGGTTTAAAAAGCGTACACTTATTTGACGGCCAGAATGTGAGTTTCCTCCTGGAATATAGCCGGATATGTGAGTCTACGGTCTGAATTTTATCAACCTCTGTAAGGAAGGGAATGTTTGAGTTCTCTAGTGGCTCATTTTATGATAAAGTAGAGTATTATGCCACCACCTGGCAAAGGTGTTACTTTACTTGCATGCCTTTTAATCAGATTTTGCTGATCAGTTTCTTTGTTGGATTGGGTTGATTTAATTGAAAAGTTAGCATTTTAATTAAAGCAGAACATTAATTTGTGTAAAATAACAAGTGAGCTATGCTGGCTAAATTAGTATATAATTTCTAATAGTTTGTTATTTTATGTGTATGTGTGTTTTGTCTCCGTGTATGTCTGCCCATCACTTGGATGCAGTGCCTGCAGAGGCCAGAAGATAGTTTAGTTGTGAGCTGCCATGTGGGTGCTGGGAACTGAACCCAGGTCCTTTGCAAGAGCAGCCAGTGCTCTTAGCTCCCTTGGGAATAGTTTCATATGTGTTTTACATCTGTGTTTTATTTAGGGTAAGCGTTTTGAATCGGATCCAGCCTACTGTTTCCTGTAACATTTTACAAGCCCAGGACCTTCCCATCAGTTACCGTCATCTCAGACCAAGGCCATGCTTTTCCGTAAATCTTCTTCTGACTCCGAGTGTACGTCCCTTCCCGTCCCTGCTGCTTAGTCCTGTGCTTTGAGCTAGCTCATCCGTAACCCGGGGATAGGTTTCCGCCTTTTTCTTCTGTCTTGGGTGAACTTGGTTAGTATTCCCTCTCTCTCTCTCTTGAAATGGTCTCTCACAGCCCAGTCTGATCTTGAACTCTTGATCTTCTTCCCTCCACCCCAGTGGTGGGACTACAGGAGTATCCTACCGTGCCCTCTGCATTATTCTCTGGTTCTTTGTCCATCTAACTACTCTTTTTGGTAACAAAATAAAAATAACCATGTTAAATGAATTTTCATAATTTAAGCATTTAAACCGATGTCAAAAAGATTGCCTCAACGTATAATCAATGTAGATAGTAGTTACTGGTGTATTTTACACTCCCTCTTTTGGGTATAGGGTATCATTATATTGCCCTGGCTGGCACTGATCTCAGTCTGTAGCACAAGCTGGCCATGGATTTATAATCTTCTTGCCTCAGCCCTAAGTGTTGGGATTACAGTCTGTGCCACCATGCCTGGATTCTTACCAGGACATTTAAAATTCTTATTTAATTTTAATTATTTTAGACAGGGTGTCACTATGTAGTCCTGGCTGGCCTGGACATCACAGGAATCTACCTGCGTCTGGCCCTGCCTCTGCCTTTGGATTTAATGGAATGTACTGCTGTGCCTGGCTTCTATTACAGTTTAAAGCAGTTTAAGTGAGTTTTATACCTAGCTCACCTGATTTCAAACTATCCACATTTCAGTGCTCAGGGGCCATGCAGCACATTATATAGGACTGGAGGAGTCCTGGCTTCCTGTTTCCATCCTTGGGATTTTAAGCCTGGCTCCATCGTTCCGTGGTGGAGCCCAGTATGGACCTCAGCACACAGTCTTCCTCTCCAGTTTTGAGAATGGAGGAAGAGAAGCTGCAGAGGTCAGAGGAACCGGCGCCTGGACGCGTTTTAGAAGCGGGAGCCGTGCAGCGTCTCATGGGAGCCGCCCTGCATCTCACAGCGGGATGTGCTCTTCCCTCTGAGCTCCTTTAGCAGAGCATCTCAGCTGTCCCTTCTTCACCATTACAAGATGTTAAACGTGCAAGAACTTTCTCCTCCAGGCTAGCCAGTGTCTTCACCAGCAGGCGCCCTTTCTAAAGATGGCCGCTTTTCCGTCCGCTGTCCGTGGTTACCCACCTTGCAGGTCTTCAGCATCGCGTGAAACCCCAAGGAAGTAAGCACACCGGACTTTCTCTTGGGTCGAGGGTCTGCTGTAGAATAGTCTGGGAAGCCACAGTTGCGTATTCTAGGCATTGAAGAAATGGTTTATCAGGCTGGAGCGATGGTTCAGCAGTTGGGAGCATTAGCTGCTCTTCCAGAGGACCCATGTTTGATTCCCAGCACCCACGTGGTAGCTAGCTCACAACTATCTGGAACTCCAGTTCCTGGGGATCTGATGACTTTTTCTGACCTCTGCAGGCATAACGCATCAAGTGGTAGACAGGCTTGTATTCAGGCAAATCACCCATGCACATAAAATAATAAATAACTAAAGAAATTGAAATTTCTCATCTCAGTGACTTATGTAAATTTTTTTTGATTTTTTAAATTTAAATTAGAAACAAGGTTTCTTCACATGCCAATCCCAGCTCCCTCCCCTTCTCCCATGCCCTCCCACCAACCCCCCCTCCCCAGCCCACCACCCATTCCCTACTCCACTCCCCAGGTGAGGCCCTCCATGGGAAATATCCAGAGTCTGTCATTTTGTTCAGGGCATGCCTAGGCCCTCCCGCAACTGAGAGAGCATTTCCTCATTGTGCGATGGGCACCCAAAGTCCATTTGTATGCCAGAGATAAATACTGATCTACTACCCAAGGCCCCATAGATTGCCTAGGCCTCCTCACTGACACCCACATTCAGGGGGTCTGAATCAGTCCCATGCTGGCCTACCAGCCATTAGTCTAGGGTCCAAGATCTCCCCCCTTGTTCAGGTCAGCTGTTTTTGTGGGTTAAACAAGCCCAGTCTTGACCCCTTTGCTCATCAGTCCTCCCTCTCTGTCCAGGAGTTCAGTTCAGTGTTTAGCTGTGGGTGTCTGCCTCTGCTTCCATCAGTCATTGGTTGAAGGTTCTAGGGTGGCATATACGGAAGTAATCGAACTCATTATCAGGTAGGGGCTATTAATGAAGTCTCCCCGCTATTACTTAGGTTTCCAGTTGGTGTCATCCTTGTAGATCTCTGGAAATCTCACTAGTGCCAGATCTCTCCTCAAACCTATAATGACTCTATCTATTATGGTATCTCTCATCCTGCTCTCCTCTATTCTTCCCTGACTTAATCTTCCTGCTCCCCCATGTCCTTCTCTCCCCTCCTCTTCTCCCCCTCTCTTTTTCCTGGCTCCCTCTCCCCTGCCTCCATGCTCCCAATCTGCTCAGAAGGTCTTGCCTCATTCCCCTTCTCTGGGGTTCCATGCATACCTCTCTTAGGCTCCCACTTGGTTCCCAGACTCTCTGGCAGTGGGATTGTAGGTTGGTACTCCCCTGATCCATGTCTAAAATCCATATATGAGTGAATACATACCATGTTTGGCTTTTTGTGACTGGGTCACCTCACTCAGGATGGTTTCTTCTAGTGCCATCCATTTGCCTGCAAATTTCAAGATTCCAGAGTTTTTTCTGCTAAATAGTACTCCATTGTGTATATGTACCACATTTTCTCTATCCACTCTTCAGTTGAGGGATGTCTAGGTTGCTTTCAGGTTCTGGCTATTACAAATAATACTGCTGTGGATACTTACATTAATATTCATTTATTAATATTATAATTATTAATATTTATTTATTCATTTATTTATTGTGTCTGTGTGTGTGTTTGTTCGAGTACACACACATGTACATGCCTGTGGGTGCATCCCATGGTGTGCGTGTGGAGGGAGGTCAGAGGACAACTTTTAGGGACTAGTTCTGTCCTTTCACCCTGTGGGCCTTAGGCACTGAACTCAGCTCATCAGGATTGGCAGCCTTTGCCTACTGAGCCATCTTGCCAGCCCTTACATAAGTTTTAATATAAGATATAGGTATCAGATAATTTCCATTTTAACCATTTATACTTGTACAATACACTAGCCTTATTATTGTATTATCATATTATTGTACAAAAATCACTACTATCTGGCTTTATTATTGCTTTGAGATATGGTCTGACCCTGTAGCTCCATCTGCACTTAATTCTCCTGCCTTAGCCTCTTAAGCATGCACATGTGTGCATGTGCAGGACAGTCCTGGCTGAACGGGACTGCAATCCCAGCTATTCCAGAGACCCGAGCTTCAGAGTAGGTATGCACTAACCACTACGTCTGGCTGAATATTGTCATTTCTAAAACATTTTCATCACCCTGAACAAAAATTGTGACCATTAAGCTGTAATTCTCCATTTCTTTCTCTGCTCAGTGTTTGGTCTCCAGAGTAATTTGCTTCATCTCAATATATCATTAGCAATCTCATACAATGTCGTCCTTTTGTGTTCAGCTTCCTTCACTTAGCATGTCTTCAGAGTTCTCCCGAGTTATAGGATGTGCCAGGTCTTCATCTACAGGCTTTGGTTTTGGATGGTGGTACTGAGTTTCATTTGGGACATCTGTATGGCTTTTAGTGTAAACATGAATTATTTATCCCCCTCTTAATTTTTGAACTGAGTATCAGAATTTTCTTCTTTCCCCAGTGGCACGGTGATATTGTTGGCTTGTAGAGTCATGCTGATGAATAACAATTTCTTACAAGTTATCCTGGTGTGTAAGGTTGATTTTTCATGTGGTCTGCATAAAAATAGTAGTGGCAAATATTAATCAAGTAAGAGTGAATATTTGAATGCTAAGTTGAGAGAGGGGGAGGGTAGGGCGTGAGAGCGCGAGCGCTTAACTAGAATATACTGCTTACATTAGTGGTCCCTCTGCAGGGAAGTGTGCTTTCTACTTCTGTATTGAATTCTTGTTGGTTTGCTGTTTGCTTTTGTTTTTGGGGCAGAGTCTTGTTGTGTACTATGTTGTATGTATACACAGTGGAATTTTGTCCAAATGTAAATAAAAATTATGACATTTCACCAGAAAATGGATGGAACTGGAGAGCAAACTAAGACAGATTCAGAAAGACAAATATTGCATGTTTTATGTGGATTCTTGATTCAAATATATATATTCTTCTAAACATCTATTTATTTAATTTATTTTTGGTGTGTGTGTGTGTGTGTGTGTGTATGTGTGTGTGTGAGGGGTGGGGTGGGATGGGGCAGGGGCATGCATACCATAACATACATATTCAGGGCAGGGAACAACTGCCTCTGAATAGAGAGGAGCCAGACATGGTCCATAGGAAAATGGCGGTTTATAAAGGTACACGGGAAACCCTGCGTTAGGATAAGGTGTTTAATTTTAGTTGGGCATATTAATTAGGTGAGCCAAAGGGGGTTTTTGATTGCTGAACTTTAATACTTTGATAGCTGGACCTTGGTAGTCTGCCTCAGGAGGAAGAAATGGCCAAATGAGGGGGTGTAGACCTTGGTGGCTAGCTTTAAGAATGTAATCTAACATTTGTAGCAAGATAGAGGGGATTGGTTGGAAGGACAAGGCCTGCCAGAGCCATGCTCACCAAGCTCGAGCTGGCAAGATTCCCCTCAATGAGCTTCACACTTAACCCTATTGCTCCCTCCACCCTGGCATTGGGAATAATAGACCTGAATCTCATCAGTATTCTTTACTCATAAAATTAGCTCACGTTGGTGGTGAGGATAGGGAGAGCTGGCGGGCTGACCAACGCTGCAATTACCCAGGCCCACCCAGAACCAGATTACGAATTGGCCCATCCCAACATCCACCCCGCCTGTGCAGACCAAAGGCTGCAGGATCTCCATGACACAGGGCAGCAGCAGTCTATTCAAGAGGAGGCCCAGTGAGGACCCAGTATAGTGTAACAGAAACCAGAAGACCCAGACTAGACCAATGACTCTTTGCAAGGAAAGCTTGCAAGTAAAGATATATGGATAAAAGGGTTCACAGCGTGACTCATCTACAGATTCCATGACAAGACCTTTCCTTTATTTTCTTTTAAAATTCATTTTATTTTATTCTGGGGGCGGGATGTAAGGGTAGAAGGCAGATACAAAGGGACAGGAAATGAATGGGGAGATGCATGATTTGAAAGATACATAAAAAGAAAGTAAAAAAAACAACAACAAGAAATTAGCCATCTACCCCAATCTTTACCTAGTGAGAGTATGGCCTACTGATTCAGTGTGTAGATTCCAAAGTCAGAACAAATAAAGCTGTAACATTTCCTGTGTGATTTTAGAGCCCCACATTGACTTTCTCTGTCTTTATCTTTCTTGTTTGTAAGATGGGAAGTATTTTGATATCTGACTCAGGAGGTTACTGTGACCACTTAAAGAGATGTTTAGCACAGTTTCTACTGTGTAATTAGCAGCAGTGATAGTAATTATTGTCAAGCTGCAGTGCAGCGAAATGGAATTAGACAGACAGGGGTTGCAATGCTACTCCTGGGACAGCTGGGGGTGAAGGTTTCCATGTGACACTGAACAAGCTGTCTTCTCCTGTCTGTATTGATTTCCACAGCCTATAAATTGATTAGCTTTCCTATTAGGCAATTAGGAAGATCTAGCATATAGAAAAATTGAAAATCTACTATTATTCACTACTTTGCAGTTCCCAGCTCATTTTAGGAATGCTGACCAAAACCATCAATGGTCATGCTTTTTAGCGTGTGAAATAGTTGTCATTCAGTGTATACTTACATTGATATCTCATTTCCCAATGTCTGTCTTATTTTTTGGATGAAATAGATAGAAATCATTGAGAACAGATTAAGTATGAAGGGCTTTAACATTTTATTTTGGAAGAATAGTTAGGCGGTTTTGTGCCCTTAGAGTCCGTGAGTGAGAAACGAAGGATAACCCACACAGGTACCAGAGATGTGATAGGAGTCCTGTGTTTTGTCTTTGATTTGCTGATGGAAAGTCAGCAACTTTAGGAAAATGTATTCAAGAGAGGCCTCCTGGGTGGGTAAAGATGTGAGTGAACTAAGATGATGTGTTCAGTCCAGCAGGAGCCCTCTCCTCGCCTCTGTGGGAGTGCTGAGGATAGGAGCCAATTCAGAACTAAGCTGGCACAGCCTGAGGCAGAGAGGAAGGCAGGGCAGGAGAGGGTAGAGGTTTCCATTTCTCAAAGTCTCACTTCAGGGATAGGTGTCTTGATGGTGGTTCTGTGACTCTGTGGAGAATAAGCTTGCCTTTTTTTCTTCTCTCATTTTATCAGAAAGCTAGTGTTGGGCACATGGAGTTCTGGTTTTTCTATGATGTTTGGATAGGAAAGAGCATCATGCTAACATGGGTTTATTTTCCTCCATTCCCCCAACCTTCCCTGTGATATGGAACACGGGTAGAATACCAACTCTGCAAAAAACAGTACCCTTCTAAACTAAAAGTAAAAAAAGAGCCCCATCTATCTGTCTGTCTGTCTATCTATCTATCTATCTATCTATCTATCTATCTATCTATCTATCATCTATCTATCTGTAGAGGTGTCAGGGCATGATTGAAATACAACATAGTGTAGAGGTCAGAGGACAACTTGTGGGGAGCCAATCTTGGGTTGTCAAGGTCCCAAACAGAATTACAAGCCTCCTGTTTTTCTTCTTTTTAAACTGCCTAGTCATTTTAGTGACTTTTAATTTGAGTAATTTCCATCTCTGTCTCTCTTTTACACACACACACACACACACACACACACACACACACACACACACACACACACACACACTTGCACAGACTGACATTTGGAAAGGGGCCTTGAGAAGCAAGGACTTTGTATTTAGCATATGCTAATTTTTCTAGGATTGCAATCCAAAGGTAAATTAGGAAAACTAGAATGTTCTGGTAACTAACCCAGAGCCAGGATTTCAGGTATTCAAGCCTTCTAAAAGCTGCAGACTTTATTCTGTCCCGTGCACACCTGGACAAGGGAATGGTTGTGAAGACACTGTGTGACAGCAGCCTCAGCCACTGCAGCCATGGATGCCCCCGATTGATTGTGCTGGGTTTGCATTTACTTTGTCTAATGTGGTGGCCAGCTACTAGCCATTTGTCAGCATTTGGAATGTGACTGAGGAAAATTGTTAATTTTATTAAATTATATTTAGCTGAGTGAAAATAGCTCAGTGTGTCTAGTGTTGGAGAAACAGGTCCATCAAGTGAAGGGGGCACAAACAAAGGAGGTTTAAGAACTTTCTAGATGTTGCATTTCTTCCCTCTCTGCTTCTAACACTTGCAGCACCCCCCACTGAGTCTGCCAGAAGTTATCAGGGGGTGGCACCTGTCTGTGCCTTTGTGGACACAGAGGCACAAGGCATAGCTCTTAGGCACCTGTAGTCTAGCAGGTGGGGACCTCATAGCTCAGCAGCTTTGCATTCCTGGTACTGCTGAGCTGGCTTAAGGAACCCTTAATGACTGCAGCATCTGTTTCAGACCCAGGTGGAAGAAATCTTCTCTCTGCAGTCAGCACAGATGGGATCTGAAGCCAGGCCTCAGCCCTGGAGAGCTAAACCGTTAACCCTTCATGGTGGTTGTGATGCTTCTGGTCCCAGCAGCTGTGGTTGCTATGGTATATGCAATGCATTTCCGACACCAAAAGTTTCCTTTGTAGCTGTCATCATAAATTGAATTCAGGGAAGGTAAATGAAGGGTGAGCTAGGCTGGCTAGCTTTATTTATTTATTTTTAAAATTCCAGCGTTAGAACAATAGTAGGTTGGCAATGTTTGATATGTCCACTTATAGAGCAGTTGGATTCTATCTAACATGCACCCAAACAAATACATTTCTGTCAGAAAGTTGGCTTTAAAACAAATCAGGGTATTTGAGACATTTCTGTTCTTAAGTTTTAACATAAATGTGGGATTCAATATAGATCTATACTTCTTTCTACATTTTGAGTCAATAAAATGGCATAATTGCTTGGTCATCGAGATTAATTTTTTCTTCTTTCTTTTTCTGAGACAGTCTCACTGTGTAACGTGTCTGGCCAGAATTTACTGTGTAGACTAGGCTGGCCACAAAATGACAGAGATCTGCATGCGTCTGCCTTCCAGATTGAAGCCATGTGCCATTGTGCCCTGTGTCATACAAACAAGCAAATAAACAAAACTCAGCGTTACATTTGTAAGATCTGCCAGTATTGTCTCATGCAGTTTTAGTTCATCTTCACTGTCGTCTGCGGCTCCATTGGGTAGCATGTACCACACACTTCATCCATCTTTGTATCAGTGAGCTCTGGGCTGCTTCCTAGTAATGTGTAGGAATTGTTCATACTTTGAGTTGCATTATCATTTGAAAGTGGCAAAGGTAAGGAATAGCTACACACATGTCATGAGAGGAGGGACCCAAAGGGGAGGGACCGGGAATACATGACACACAGTATTTAAAATAGGTTGAGGAGAAGGTAACTGGAACACAGTATTTCCCAACTTCCTGGAGCCACGGCAAAGCCTGTATTTAGTGAGCGAGTGAAGGGACCTACTGAGAGAGTAAGCAGTTTCCAGGATCCCACAGTTGGCAAGAAGCAGGATGGGGATGTCTGACTAGATTCCTTAGAGCAGTGGTTCTCAACCTTCCTAACACTGTGACCCTTTAATGTAGTTCCTCATGTTGTGATGACCCCCAACCATAAAAGTGTTTTGTTGCTACTTTACAGCTGTAATTTTGTTACTATTATGAATCATAATGTAAATATCTGATATGCAGGATGTCTGATACATGACCCGTGAGAAAGGGTCCTTAGACTCTGATGGGGTCCCTACCCACAGGTTGAGAACCACTGCCTTGGATTGTTTTTGCCCAGGGGTGACTTCAACAGTCCTGATCACATGACCAGTAGAGGAGAGGAGGCTTAAATGGATTGAGGATTCTGTGGCGCCCCATCACTTAGACTGACAGGCCAGCATTGTACAAGGGCGGCTGGAGTTCAAGGTCACTGAACAAAGGGAAGCAAATCATAGGAACTTTAGATTAGTTCTTTCCAACAAAAATGGCTCTGACCTCTTCTGGCCAAGGCTAGGACTTCTGCAGTGGAGTCTGGGGTGCTTAGGCTTGTAGCAATCCTTCTGCAATCAGGGCAAAGTGAAAAACCTGTGAGGATGGGGATAAGCAGGAACCTGTCCTGTCAGCGAGTAATTTGAGACAGGGCACTTGGTTTTTTTTTTGTTTTTTTGTTTGTTTTTTTTGTTTTTTTGGTTTTTATGAGACAGGGTTTCTCTGTATTGTTTTGGAGGCTATTGGTCCAGCCTGGCCTCGAACTCACAGAGATCCGCCTGCCTCTGCCTCCGGAGTGCTGGGATTAAAGGCGTGTGCCACCACTGCCCGGCGAGACAGGACACTTGTACATTGTCCAGCTGCCCTTGAACTCTTGGGCACAGGGAATCTTCCAGAGTAGCTGAACTCCAGGTGTGTGTAACTATATATACAACCATTTTAATTCAAAGTTACATTTTATTTATTTATGGTGTATGTGTGTGCATTGTGCACACACCACAGCCTGTGTGTGTGTGTGAGCGTGTGTATGTGTGTGTGTGTGTGTGTGTGAGCGAGCGTGTGCATGTGAAAGCCAGAAGACAACTTGTGGGAGCTGGCTCTCTCCTTCTACCATGTGGGCCCTGGGGTTGAAGTCTGGTCGTCAGGCTCCATGGTGGGTGTCTTTCTCTGCATGGCCATGCCACTGTCCCAGCTGTTTGTCTCTATCAGGGAATTTTTATGTTGAGTTGGGGAAGCATAGGGTGTCAGCCCAGCTAATGAGACAGCTTCATTTATTTTCTAGTCTGTAGTGGTTTTGATTGTTACTAGTGTAACCTGTGATGGGTTATACGTTCATGTTTAAATCTCATTTGCATTATTCTGAATGATTGACTGCTACTGCAAGTCAGGGCTCCTGTAGCCCAGGTGATTGTGAAGCTGAAGAGAGAAAAATCTCTTCTTGAGAAATGGAGACCAGAAACTGGCCTTGTGCATTGCAAGTGGCTGTTGTCCTTGCTCATGTTTTATTTAGGTATTTAGCAGTGCCATTGTAGCTTCTAATTAAAACCGTACCTGCCAGTCAGCTGTTTTGAAGCCCGACACAGACTGAATCATCAGATCAGCCTGAGGAGAATTTTCAGAGGTCCCTAGTCTCTGTCTAGGGTGTGAAGGCGGCCACTGATTTACAAGAACACCCCAAACATCTCAGTGATCTCTGGAGTCTGTTGAGTCAAGGATGAAATGCAGGAGGCTATTACAGACACTCTGTCTCTATTAACCTCCCTTACCCTTCCATTTAGTGTGACGGATAGAGGGACCTGTGCCCCGAAATCACAGAGGTGTCACGTGGTCCGATGAGGGCTCTGCTCTAAGAAGGCAGTGTTAATCATCTTAGCAGATTAAGGCTTTAACTGTTTTGAATAGTTTTGCTTCACATTTTATTATCGAGCTTAATAAAGTAGGAACGTAAATGATTAACAAGTTTCATCTTGGATTTGTTCATTAGGGTGGGTAAGCACCTGTATTTTGATGTGGAAGCAAAAGCCCGATTTGTTAATGCCAAGCATGTTGAGGTAATGAGAAATACCTCAAATTTATCTTTTATCATTCTGTTTGAAAAAGAAAGCATAAAGGCAGTATGCTTTATTTCTAGTTTTTTTCTTATCCTAGGATAAAATACAATATGAACAACAAGATGATGCCTAATGGGTGTCCAGTAAGGTCTTGGAACAGATAAACAAGCAGGGTAGACTTACCGGTATTGGTAAGCACCAATTCTGCAGTGTTTCCATCTCTGTGTAATTATTGTGTACCTTAGGTTTTGGAGTTTACTGTTGTTTTCTATTCAAATGACTTGTTCTCTGTCTACAGTTTAGCTCTCAGTTTCTGGAAGCTTTGCTTTGTAAAACATTACCTTTGTGTCTGGAAATACACATCCGATGCTGTGGTGGTGTGCCACTCTGCACACATTTTCAATTAAAATTGTATTCATTAATTAGCCAGTTTCTTTTGGTTCATAAACTTCAGTACTTAGAAGCGTTGAGTGTGCGAAAAGGACCGGAAGTGCCAGAATTTCCTTCCACATAAAGGGTTTCTCCCAGTTTTCCTGAAAGGATACATGCCTAAACACTGTACTTTTTTTTTTTTATATCCCAACTTTTCTCTCTCAGCTAGGTCAGTCTGGAAGAGGCAAGGATTATTCTTTTGGACATGTATCTAGTGTGAGAAGCCCTGAAGTAACAATTAATGACTAATGCCAACCATGATATTGTTTCTTACTATTGTTTGAATACTTCACATTATTTATTTGCCTATCTATGATTTGGGCAAGCAATCCAGGTGGGATGTCTTGAGTCATACTTCTAAATCCTCAATGAAGGTTAAAAAATGTTTCGGTAGCCGGGCGGTGGTGGCGTACACCTTTAATCCAGCACTCGGGAGGCAGAGGCAGGCGGATCTCTGTGAGTTCGAGGCCGGGCTGGACCGGCAGCCTCCAAAACAATACAGAGAAACCCTGTCTCGTAAAAAAAAAAATGTTTCGGTGCAAATGGTATGTGGGTGTAGCTGCCAGGATTATTTGTAAAAATTCCTTATTCCTTTATATAATACCCTTATATACACCCTTATATACTCTCTGCTAGGCTAAGCTCTGTGGTAAGGCAGGGTCTGCTCCTGTCTGTTCTGGACTTATTTCCAGCTGTCTGTTATGGTATCTGGCTTGGTAAACATGTTAGAGAAATAAATAAATGAGTGACTGTACTAATGATTATCTTAAGATTAGTCACCTTACAGTTAGATGGTTTTCAGGATTATGTATCTGAGATGTGTAGCATTTGGTCTTCTTCTGTTTCTTTTGCAAGGGAATCTAAGAAAAACAGAGAGAAAGGTCCAAGCTTAAGAAAACCCCAAAGCAGAGGCACAGTCTTCCTGGCTCCTTGAAGTCAGACTTCTTAGATACATAACAAGTCCCTATTGACAGTCTGCAATTTATTGATTAAAACTGTTAATGTCTGTGTTCTTATGTTTGCTTACACAAGTAACTGTCACACTGGTGTTACTGAATCACAGTTTCGGGATGATGAAAATTCTCCAGGGTGACATGTCTTTATAAATTCAAAAGTGGTACAGTTCAGTTTGTAGCCTGGTAATATATACATATACATAGATAAAGAAATCCTTACTGGTAAAGGCCATCTTGGCAGGTCAGTAATAGTGTCAGAAATGTAAGGCAGCCAGCTACTCATGTGTCCAGCATCGGGACACAGAAGAGGGGAAGGCTGTTGCTCAATACCCCTTCATCTTCTGTTCAGTCTGGGATCTCACTCTGGGCGTGCTTCCCTTAAGCCTTCACCTAACACTTTCTGGAAATATCTTCATAGGTTGACAATGAAGATAGGAAAATTACTTCCTTGCTTGTTTAAACCATTCGTGTGTGTGTGTGTGTGTGTGTGTGTGTGTGTGTGTGTGTGTGTGTGTGTGTGCGCGCGCGCGCGCGCGCATGCTAGCAGGTGTTAATATGTGTGTGTGTACAGTCTGCTTGTGTGTGGAGCCTGAGGTTGGTGTTAGACGTTTTTGCACCATTACTTTCTACCTTACTAAACCTGAAATTCATTTATTTGGCTTGACTAGTCAGTCTGGATGGCAGTGACCTTCAGGGGTCTTTGTTCTGCTCTACCCTGGGGGTTATAGGAGAGCCCCCCCCTTTTTTTTAACATGTTTCTGAGCATCTGAACTCAGGTCCTGATACTTAGGTGGCTGTTACTTTACTGACTTGCTAACCCGTCTCCTCAGAACCTTAAATCAGGGTTTACAAGCCATCTATGCACTCATGTGCTTGACACAGGTGTCTGAATATCTCGGCTGCTCTTCAGGTGATGGCAGAGCACAGAGGTGGTGATCTGAGTCTTCAGTCCCTCGGTGCCCATCCCCCTGTGGTAGATAGTGATGCTTATGATGCATTAGCGAAGATGGGCAACTTTTCAAAGGCAGCCGGCAGCCACTCATTTGGTCCTGTTTACTTCTAGAGAGCCCTTAGGGCAATTCAAATGACTCTTTGAAAAGCATCAATTTGTCTCAGGTTGAAGGGAAATAGAAAAATAAAATATTTCCCTGTAGAACTGCATGAGTGATGTTGGCACCGAGGTCCCTGTTCCCGGTGCATCAGAACATTTCGGGGACAGAGAAAAATGACTTATTTCTGTACTTGGACTTTGACTGTGCTCATGAACTTACATAGTAATATACTGAGAGCCTGTTCATTCTAAAGAGCTATGTTTTCAGATCTGTGCTGCTATTCTTGATTAGTTTTATGGAATTGTGGTAGGAATGCTGTCATGTGTTTTGAGACAGAGGGAGTTAGAGCCTCTTTCTTGGCCTTGTGCCTGGCTGGCCAAGATGGAGCTCTTTGACAAGTGACCAAATGGCTTGTCTCATGTAACACAGCCTAACGAATTCATGAGTTTGTTGCTACTGTGCTTATTGTTCAGTTTCCTTCTAGAAATAGGATAGGCTTCAGTCCCATGCATGAGTCCTGCTTTTTGACTATTTTGTCCTCTGTGAAAATCCTGGGATTCAGTGATCCCCAAAGCAAGATTCTACAGGTTGATGGAGATGACGAAGGCCCAGTTTCTGGAAAAACAACAGTTCTCCAGGTGTTATTGGGCCCTGATGTATGTTTATGCTGCAAGACCTTTGCGTTTGTGATGTGTTGTCGGGGTCTTGCTGGCATGGTCAGGGTTGTGTACAGTGGAGCTCAAATTTTTGTGTTAGAGAAGCAGGTGCATGTGACTCTGTTCTTCAAGGACACCAACGCTTACTGAGATTCAGATGTATTGGAGGTATTTGGTTTTACTAGTTGCATGTGTCACACACCTGTGCTTGCGTGAGCTGGTATCATATTTTCTAGGAATTCAGGTAGGTGACACAGCAATGAGGAACAATAGATTCTTTTTTCTTTTTCTTTTTCTTTTTTCTTTTGGTTTTCAAGACAGTGTTTCTTTGTGACTTTGAAGGCTGTCCTGGAACTAGCTCTTGTAGACCAGGCTTGTTTCAAACTCACAGAGATCCACCTGCCTCTGCCTCCCAAGTGCTGGGATTAAAGGTGTGCACCACCAACGCCCCACTGGAACAATAGATTCTTAAGTCCACTGATACAGTCCTGTCCCCCAAGAACGTGGAATAAGATCACTGACTTATTACAGCGAGATGCTGGCTAAGAATATTTTAACTCTTAGATTTTCACAGGATAATTAAACCAGAATTCACACAGAAGGTCCGCTTCAGTGGCTAGTGCTTCTTTATGGTTTTATTGCAGGATGCCAGCAAAGGATAGAAGTAGATCAGAAATAAAGCGGGACTTTTTGTAGAATTCTCTTAAACATCATGTTTTTCTCACGCTCCCAATCTTTTACTATGTAAAGAAAAATGCTCATTGAAATGCATTGCTTCAGTTTACCTCTTTGGATGCAAATGTTGGAAAAGATGAGCCACTCACAAGTTTCTCTGATTAGTTAGAGTGCAGGATCAGGCCAGGTTCAGTTCTGTTTCTGCCATACAGTAACTCCCATAGCGGACAGTTCTGCTGTATAGTAACTCCTATAGTGGATAAGTTCTGCCATACAGTAACTCCTATAGTGGACAGTTCTGCCATACAGTAACTCTATAGTAGACAGTTCTGCCATACAGAAACTCCTATAGTGGACACGTTCTGCTGTATAATAACTCCTATAACGGACAGTTCTGCCAAACAGAAACTCTTATAATAGACAAGTTCTGCAGTACAGTAATTCCTATAGTGGACAAGTTCTGTAGTATAGTAACTCCTACAGTGGGTAAGTGATTTATTTTTAAAACAATTAAAAAATCATTCTGATGAGATTTAATTCATGTCCCTCACATTGCACTCATTTGCTTTGTATAATTCGTTAGGCTGTGCTGCTGATACCAATTTTGGAATCCGTGTGTCCCTTGAAACCTGTTCCCGCTAGCTGTCATCACCAATCTGCTGGATCACAGAATGACTCCATGTTTAACATTTGAGGCACTGCCAGATTGTTTCTAGTTTCTATTCTTACCAGCCGGGTATGAACCTTCCAGACATGTGAACATGTCTAATTGTTGTTAATAGCTCTCCGAGTGTAGTTCAAAGAGTACATTTCTGAGGTTTTTGATTGGCGTTTTCCTAATGATCAGTGCTGATGGATGGCTTTCATGTGTCTAGTGGCCTTTTGTATATATTCTTCTAGAGAAAGGCCCCTTTATCTTAACGAACATCTTGTTGTTGCTTGCCCGTCTTTAAGATGGTAACAACTGGTGCTGTCCTAGTGGAGCTGTAGGGATTTAGAGAGCTAATGTATGTGAGATGCTCAGAGTGTGACTGCCACGCGGTAAGGAAGGGTCCTTCACTCTTGGTTATGGTTATTATAACAGTTTCTTATGTGGTCAATGCTTCCGACTGCTCCTAATTTCTCTGATGAGAATTTGAAAACTAAACTTAATCTTCAGTTCCTAGTTCTACCAATTCTGTCTTTGCTCCATATGTTCAATTGCTTGTTTATCTGTTCCAAGACCTTACTGGACACCCATTAGGCATCATCTTGTTGATAGATTCTGAAAATCTGAATTAGCAGCATAAATGTCCCCCTCCAGAAATCTTTTAGACAGAGGTAGCAGAATGGCAATTAGATAGTGACGTGCTCTTTTAGGTAGGCATGTGAAGCTGGGCTGAGAGTAGGTGGAGGATTACAAAAGGCTTTGTAGGCAACCTGAATGGTAACAGGAGTTTCTTTCATGTACAGTGACCTCAGCATTGTAGACAGTATGAGGGCAGTTGGAAAGCAAATATTCAGGGTAAAGTGAGACCCTCACAGGACTCCTTCCATGGTACCGGAGACTAGAAATGCTTGGACGCTCCTCCTGATTGGGTCTGGAGGTCATCCAGGCAGCCTGTGTCCTCATCCTTGTCTCATGGAGAAGACTGAGCTGACCCACAAGGCCCAACATGTTTGAGCAGTGCTGTATGAACACAGTGATCCAAAGAGGTGCTGCTTAACCAGGAGCTTAGCCTGTGACAGTATTGTCAGGGACCACATTGTCAGCAGAAAACCACCATCTCCAACAAGAGGTTGCAGCCGTTTAAGGACTATCAGAAAAGTGGAGTCAGAGAGGAAATTTGTCTCTCCCAGGTTCTAGGAACCAGTGGGTAGGTATTCAGGAGGTAGTACCTTCTTTTTGAAAGTGAAGGGAGATGCTTGCTGGTACCTTTCTGAAGTTGTAGGTGGTGCATGATGTACAACCTACGGATGGTACCCAAGTCGGTTAGCCAGAGCCATTTGGCATAAGCAAGAGAAGTTATCCACACATCCGTCCCAAACCTGGCTTGGCTCCTTTTACTTTGAGATCCTTAATAACCTAGAGCTTTCTCACACGTGGAATAAAACATGTTCGTCGTTGCAAAATATGATACAGCAGAAGGAGTCAGAATTAAAAGCAAACAGAGTTTTCACACATCTCCATTCCTTATTCTATTTGGGTCTTCCATAGTAAAGAAACCCATTCATGAGTATGGAATCATCTGTTTATAGTCGTACACACTACAGCTTCCGGAAACGCCGGTCCTTGGTTTTTGTTTGTTTTGGGCTTTGTTTTATGTAGTTACTGCTGCAGAGAAATATTAATAGCTTCACTTCACATAAACATAAGTAGTTTCTAGACACTTGTGCTGAGGACTTAAAGTGTTTGTGGTGTTTCAGTAATGTGAGCCAGTTCTGCTTCTGGCTATGTTTTGTATTTCTGGGAAGATAGTGAAGTGAGAATTACAACTTGATAGTGTTTTACAGGTCTTCTTCTTCTTCTTCTTCTTCTTCTTCTTCTTCTTCTTCTTCTTCTTCTTCTTCTTCTTCTTCTTCTTCTTCTTCTTCTTCTTCTTCTTCCTCCTCCTCCTCCTCCTCCTCCTCCTCCTCCTCCTCCTCCTCCTCCTCCTCCTCCTCCTCCTCCTCCTCATCCTTCTCCTTCTTCCTCCTCCTCTTCCTCCTCCTTCATTTTTTTTTTAAACAATGTTTCCCTTTGTATCCCTGGCTGTCCTGGAACTCAGAGATCTGCCTGCCTCTGCCTCCCAAGTGGTGGGATCAAAGATCTCTGCCACCAAGCCTGTCTCTGTATGACTTCTTAATTCTACCTCCACCCAGCTTCCTGTTCTCTGGGGTTTCCTTCCAGGAAGCAACAGTTCCATGACATTACCACATTCACTTTTAGTGGGAGTGCAGAAGTATTAGCTTGAATGGGAAAGCCCTTGATGTTTCTGGGCTGGGCTAACAAATTGAAATGTCTCCTGAATCATAGTGTGGACATCATACCTATGTGGGACAATAGGGGCTTTCTTCATTTTGTCACTGTCTATTTAGCTGGCAGTAAAGGCTTGGGGCTTTGCCACTGTGACAGTCATTTTCCCATGACAACTGAGGGAGCATTTGAGGTTGGGATGTGAAAGTCTCTGCATAAAGCTGTGTGTTCTTTTTTTTTTTTTTTTAAAGATTCCCATGGCCCTGACTGTCCGAATCATTTATTCACTGACTATTTTTAGGTTACCTGCCAATTGCTTAGCTACATGTCAGGTACTGAGAAAATAAAGAAAGAAAAGGATGCAGAGGCCATGCCTTGATAAAGAGTGAGGGCAGGAGCTCTGGCCACTCAGTCAGAGAGCAGTTCACTGGGACTCACTTCACACTGTAAATTTAAGTATTCAGGGACACCAGACTGCATGGCAGCTGTCTCTTGGGAGAGACAGATGCACTTTGAAAAATTCACAGTAAAATGCATTTTAAAAGCGTCTTCTATTTTTGCTTGTCATTTTGATTTAAAAAATCACTCCATTGAGGGAAAAATGTGTCCGTTAAAGTTTGGAGAAGTAGCAAGGTACTAAGACAATAGCAAATAAAGAGGCCACCGGGATGGCTCAGCAGGTACAGGTGCTTGTCATACAGGTCTGATGACCCAGGTTCGAGCCCCAGAACCTTCTGCAGCCCATGGTATAACTAACTAAAAATTCCACAGTGATCTTCCAGTAGAAGGGAGAGTGGTAGCAATGGGAAGGATGTGGCATTCAAAAGGCGATCTTTAAGAGACAATTAAAGTTTGCCATTTAAAACAGCACATAATTTTGAAACAGCATTTAAGTAATGACATTTAAAGAATTGTTTCTCTAATTTTCTCCTGGGGAAAATGGATGTTTTAATTTACTGCTATTGGGGTTCTTTCAGTTTCGTCAAGGCTGATCAGTTACAAAGACTATTGCATTTACAGAAAGACTATTATAAATGTGCCATAAGCTGGGAGATGGCCTTGTGGTGATATGGGTGAGCTTACCTGGAAAGAGGTGATTATCTTTTCATAGCAGCCTAACTTGTAGGAAGAAGAGAAAGTTGATGTGTTAACATTTTCGTTTCTATCTCTTGTCCTTGAGAGTGACTGGTATTGATTGTCAGCTTCACAAGACTGAGAAGCTCTGTGACATAATCCACCGGACATGTCTGTAAGGGAGTGTCGAGAGATGAGGTAAATTGGGGTGGGGAGCTCTTCCTGAGCGTGAGTGACACCGTTCTGTTGGTTGGGGTCCTGGATTGAATAGAAAGAAGGAAGAGAGATGAGATCTGCGTACTGCTTTCTGAGTGTGGGCACCCAGTGACCAGCCTGTCTTATGCTGCTGTCACCATGGTTTCCTGCCACGATGGATTTCACCTTGAAATGTAAACCAAAATAACCCTTCCCTCCTTAAGTCACGTAAGTATTTTTTTCTCAGCAATGCAGAAGGTCACAAATTCATTGAGTCTTTTATTTCAGATAAAAAGTTAAAAAAATCCATTTTGATAGTGATATTAGCCTTCCCAAATGGTTGACACTTAAATAGTTGTGACTTCATAGCATTTCAGGTTTTGGATTATTTGATGTGGCATGGTTACCCTGTTCTGTCATTTACTCTTATTTTAGTTAAGTGAGGTTAAACTGCCCACAGTTACTGGTAAACTATAATTCAATCCCAGGTCAATGTGGCTGTAGTGCCAATGATTTATCCATTGTGCCAAATTCTCTTAGGGCTTTGCTGAGGAAGAAATACAGTCTTAGAGCAATTAATTTATAATGCATACACACAACAAAATGATACTCCATGAGAAAACTTAGTGAATATGGGTGAGTGATATAGACAGGCAGCTCACATAAGAGAAGCCGTAGTGGTGAATGGACAGGTGAAGATTCTGTGATCCGGCCATTCATAATCAAGAGCTCAAGAACACACAGTGTAGCTGAGCCTCACACTCTCTGCCTGGCAGCGCCAGGAGTTGGCGGGATAGGGATTCAAGGCAGCTCTCCATGGCCATAGGAATGTAAATATCTGCAGTCAGACTGGAGAGCATTTGTTAACGTACAAAAGTGTTCAAGTGTGTATTCTTACAACTCAGTGGTTTCACTTCTGGCAATACACTTTCTGCAGGGTTCATTGTAGTCTAGTTTATAATAGTAAGAGCATTGTAATTAACCTAGTGTCCACTGGAGATACAGAATCAATTCTGTCAACATGGAAAGGTAAAATAAGTTGTGATTTAAATTAACACTAAAGTTATGTGTATTTTTGTATCTGGACCATACAGTATGTGTTTATGAGACAGTACTCAAGAGCTAGGCAGAATGGAGTTTTAAATAATATAATCATATTTGTGTTTATAAATACATACTATATTTAAGTATTTATGTAAATTATTACAAATTAGTTTTTTATGACTTCATATTATTGATTTTTTAAAATCCTAATTTCTTTCTTTTCTTTTTTTTTTTTTTTGAGACAGCATCTCAACCTGGAGCTTGCTTTGTAGGTCAGTCTGTCCTCCAACTCACAGAGGTCCTCCCTCTACCTTCTGAGTGATGGGATTAAAAGCGTGTGCCCTAGTGACTGGCTTGACCTCAGTCTTGAAAGGCAGAAATCAAAGGGATGATAAGACATTGCTGTGCTGATTTTGAGAAGAAAACATTAATGAACTTGGCTTTACATCCTTCACCTAGGTTGTGTGGGATCCTGGGTTTTGTCCAAAGCACTTAGGAAAGAAAAGGAAAAAAAATATTTAGAAAGTAATAAAATAAGTTGAATACATAGGACTTGATGTTTTCTAATGCAAAACATTGTTAGTATGTTAGACTTCACTGGATTTTTTTTTTTAGCTGTGATACTTTTAGTGTTTATGCTGTGGGGTGTCTATATTAGCAATACTTAGGTGGCACTGGATTTGACTCATTGGGCAGAGCCAGAGGTGTTTTATCATTTTAGACTTTAAGATATAGGGAGAACCAAGTACTTTTAGGTTATCAAAGTTGTATTTCTAGAGTTGGCTGAAAAAGTATCTAGGATGACTGAAAAAAAATCCTTCCTTTGGTATTTTTGCTCCAGTGTGTGTGTGTGTGTGTGTGTGTGTGTATGTGTGTGTGTGTCTGTCTGTCTCTCTGTCTGTCTCCTAGCATACCTCAGTACCAAGAGTGTCACCAATTTTCAATTTCTAGCTATCAAAATGACCTACAACTTGTAAAACCTTGTAGCAGATGATTATTCATACAGTGGGGAAAGTTTAAATCTGTGTTAATTTGCTCCTCAACTTGTTACAGATACCTTGCACAAGGCAAATGGAAGGTACAAGTCATAATTGCCTTTTAATATCATAGGAGATTTAATAGTCTCCTCTGACTTTAGCTTCCATAAAGGAAAGATTCAAAAAATAATTTTTGTGCTTCTGAGTTAGACCTTGATCAGACAGTCTCTCAGCCACTGGTTAATTGAAATTAATAGGGGTAGAAGCTTTCGTGGATGTAGGAAGCCGAGAACCAGGCAACGTTTGAAACTAGGGTCATTTTCCATTGGTCATGAGAATTTTGAAAGGATACTTGTAAAGTATCTGATTGAATGAGTGAACACTACTAAACACATGTAGATTTTGCTTTTTCAGCAGCCCTGGGAGAGGCATGCAAAAACTCGTTTTTCATCCTTTCTGTTGTGGCATACGTCATATCTACTTGCATGAAATTATCTTATATGGCATAGAGTTAGATGAGATTACCACCATTTGAAAACACACTTAGCCGATCCACTTGTCTCTCTGTGGTAGATCGCCTGTTGGCACCGTTTTGTATTCATTTTGTGATGTCTCCCATGGTCTGCATAGTAGTCACACATTCCCGCTGTACTGCGAAGGAAAGTGAGCTAAGAGAGTTTACACGCATGCACTTAGTAGTTGGTAGGTTGGACTTCAGAATGTGAACTCAGATTGCTGAAGGAATAACTTCCCTTTCCTGTACCACAGCCTGTCCTCCACTCCTGCTTAACAATCCGCCCATGGGAAAGTGACTTCTTTGTTTGAACTAGGGTCTTGGGCCGCCCTATGACTCTCAAAATTCTCTTTTCATTTAGCTCTTTCTGCACATGTTCTTGGCTGCGGTGGCTCAGGAGCAGTCACCACGTTGCTGTCCCCACGGGCTTTTACATGGCTTCTCCGGGGTCCCTCATGGGACGCTGGCGTTTGTGTACCCATTAGCCATAAGGACAATGGCCTTAATTTAGGGATCCGAGGACAGTAGAGGGGGACAGTCCCAGTGGGCAGCCACCTCCCCTAACATGACCCAGATATTTGCCATCCCTTTGTTTAAGAGTTAGTAAGGATTTAAATTGTTTGTTTTCCTTCCAGGAGGGTTTGATGCCAGTGAGTAGGAGATTCAGTTTCCCTGACATATTAGCCATTATGTTTTCTTATTTTCTACTTTGTATGCTAGAATCGTGAACTACAGTGGTATGGAACACAGGAAGACAAACCTAAATCAGTTCCGTTTTCCCTTTCTCATGCAGTTGTATGCTTCTGACCACATCTGTTGCTTTGTATTAAAAATCATTTGTTAGTTATATGGATGGTAGAGTGAATCTCTTTAATTTTGAAAAAGGCCTTTGGGCCCAAACCAGTATAATTACTATTTGGCAACAAAAAACGGAAGATCCCATCTCTAAATTGTTTTGAATATTGGAGCCAAAGGGAGGTCTTATGCTTAGCATTTCCTACCATCTTTCATTTGGTTAGAGTTGCAGTAATTTCACCACTCTGGGAGAATAGCATGATTTTAATTGAGATAATCTTTTTCTCGTAGTGTAGAATTTCCATGAAGAAACAGCCAAGCACTTGGCCACACAGCATTACCATTTTTAATCAGTCCTAATGCTTACATTTCAAAGATATAAGCATGGAAATTCTGTAAAGATATATTATTGCTGTGGTCTCTTTTCATGAAAATCATCATTTAGACTTTATTTACCAAGGTATGTTTGGCTCTCTCCATGTCAGAAAAGGCATGCTTGTCTCCATGGGACTTACTCTTGAGAACGCTGTTTTTTTCTCAGCTCAGATTTCTTTCCCAAGGTCCACTGTGTCAATCAACCTCAAACAGAGCCTTGGGTTTTGAGATTTTAGTCAGTTTGTGGAAGGCCACTGGGTATGGGTCTAAAACACGAGATGTGATGTTGTAAGGACTCACGTTGCATGGTGGAGTTGCTTCTGAGTATACCAGGCTGTGTTGCCCATGGGTGGATGTGTCTCAGAGGGGGGGGGCACTCTACTGACTTCCTTGTGGTGTCACAGTCAGTGCCTGGGCCCAGAGGCTTCCAGGATGGGTTTGGCACCCTGGGCGATTTCTAGAGAAGAAGGAGAATCACTTAAAAGAGCCCTGCACAATAAGTATATTATATACATCTGTGTTATAGATGAAGTTTGTTCTGTATAAGATATTTAAAGTGTGTTTTGTGTAAGTCATGGAGATAAACTGGGAGGCAACATGAGTTTTTTAAAAAAATTTCTCCCTCCCTCCCTCCCTCCCTCCCTCCCTCCCTCCCTCCCTCCCTCCCTCCCTCCCTCCCTCCCTCCTGTCCTCCCATCCTCCCTTCCTCGTGGTGTGTGTGTGTGTGTGCGCGCGTGTGTGCATGTGCGTGCGTGCGTGCAGAGGACAGTAGAGATGTGAAATCCTTGGAGCTGGAGTTACAGGCAGTGGTGAGCAGCCTGACCTGATGTGGTTTCTGGAACTGACTCAGACCTTGTAGAAGAGCAGCAAGCACTCTTACCACCAAACTATTTTTCCAGCCTAATCTGTTTTCTCCATGAATTCTGGAGGCTTCTTTCCTTTTGCCTGCTATTGACTTCATTGTCTCAGTGGCATAGATACTCATTCCTCTTGCCACTCATGGAAAGAGAGATTCCTGATCGGTTGAGATTTGAGGGTACCCATTAAAATTCCTTTGATCTCCAGAGACTGTAGACTCCCCTATACTCATATCTAGTTATTGATTTGTAACTGACAGTTAGTTCTGCACAATTTGGTTTCCTGTCTACATTTCAGTAGCTTACACTGTTGTGGAAATCTCCCAAGCTCTCCTCTGGAGAAGGGACTTTCTGACTGCCCCCAGGAGCTGCTGCACTTAGGACAACCTAAGAATCTCCCGAGACTCGACACTGTGCTGCGTCTCCCAGTATCTTTATGAATAAGTGGGAGGAAGTTCCTTTCTGCTTTTTTCTTTTTAAAAAATAATTACTTGCTTTTATTTTATGTGTGTGCATGAATGCTTGCACATATATATGTGTACCACAGGTATTCCAGAGGCCAGATGAGGGCTGTGAATCCCTTGGAAATGGAGTTATAGTGGTTGTGAGTCTCCATGGAGGTGCTAGGAACTGAACCCAGGTCTTCTGCAAGAGTAGGCTCTGCTTTGAGCTACTGAGCCATCTCTCCATCCCCTGCATTTTCTTTAACAAAGTAAAACAGCAAAAACTGTTGTTGTTTAGAGAGCACATTTTTAAAAGATTTCATCTTTTTTAGTAAAACTAGTTTAAAATTTATTTTAATTAGAAGTAGATCACTAGTGTTTGTGTCTTAAGTAGGGGGAGGACAGATTTAAAACTGTCTGTTGTGGTCACTGGCACATTCCTAACTTCTCCAGATTCCTTACACTGAGAATTCCTATGAAAGATAGAAAACTGAGTATGGAGTGTATGTGACATTCAGTTATGAGTCACTGGGCCTTTTCAAAAGCGTGTCCACATTTCAAGATAACTGATGTGTGATTTATCATTCTGTGGAAGATTTGCCTTCAAGTTTGAAGCAGGGACATCACTGGAAAACTGGATTTGTTTTCTGAGACCCTTTTTTATATTGAAATTCTAGGTTTGTGCATCCACACCCGGCTTCTTGGTGCTGGGGAACCCAACTCAAGGGTTCTGCATGCCCTGAAAGCAGCCCGGCAACTAAGCTACATCCCAGACTCATCCCCCCCCCACACACAGATTTTTCTCCTCAGTGACTTGAGGAAAAAAGAATCACCACCTTCGTTTCTTTATTGTTTTGGTGCATATGCTAAGAACTGTGTACAAATTGAGATGTCTGTGCACTGGTCTTCAGCATAGCCAGTCAAGTCTCAGTTATGAGAGAAATGCCAGTTCTGAGTGGACTCCTGCCTGTCGTAGGACAGTTCCTTTGCTAAGGGATGTTACTACAACCTGAAAATGAAATACCCATCACTTCTCTACCCCTCTGAGACAACCGCCCTCTCCCTTATAAGGTGCACAACTGGTATCATCTTCCAACTTTGTTGTTTGCATACAACGTTGAGACTCAAAGAAAACACTGCCGGCAAGCCGTTCCCCTTGTGAGTGCTGTGGCTCTTCATGCTCAGAAGTGTACCGTTTGGATTTTCTGTCAGCACGCGGAGTCACCTGGAGCCTCACGCTGCTGGGGCATTTTGCTTGAGTTTTTCCACATTTAGAAAAGCTTCACAATTTACATAAAAACCTGTCCTTCATTCATTTTCATTCAGTGTTTCTCCTTTTAGTCCCAGGAATTGCCTAAAATAAGCAGTCCCTTTTCTGGAAGATTACTAGTTATTTCTGGTTTTGATTTGATATATGCATTTCTCGTTGCTGCTTTCAAGACATGCAGCTTTGTTTTTCATTTGATGTGCTTTAGAGAAGAGAGAGAGGAGAATGTTCTCTCAGATGCCTGCAGGCCTGCATCCTTTGTGTCTTCCTCCTTTGTCTTCAGTTGTTCAAGAGTTTCTCTGCAGGGGTCCTTACCCCCAGCACCCAAGCTCACCCCAAGAGGAAAGCGGTGCTTTACTTGGGACCCATGGCTGGTCTAAAAGTTTTTCTCTTAGATTCAGTTAATGTTGTTTTTGGAACTCAAGTATTAAAATCTATTTGTTTATAAAAATTGTGACCACCTAAATAAGCTTCATTGTGGGATTCCTGGCAAAGCAAACAGCAGTTAAACTATTCAGTTACACTGGGTCACCTGGCGTTGTGAGCCACAACACTGTGCTAGGATGCACGCTGTAGCTCCTTGTTGGCAGCTGTGGAGGGGAGACGGAGCGGGTACTGGACCTGGCCGCTGTTCATTACTGATGTTCTCAGATATCTTGATTCCATTCGCTGTTTCTTAGAAGTGAACACCAGAACTTTGTGTAGTTGGGGATCTTTATTTCTTTATTCAGAGGTAACCTCTGAATGAGACAGACAAAGAAAAGAGGATATAGGAGGCCAAGTCTAAGGAGGTGGGTCATTATTGGTTCAAGCTGTCTTTTCGTCCTCTCCTCTCCCCCACGTTTGCCTGCTGTTCTGGGACTGGCTCATCATCCTCTACATTGCTTTTCTTTCGGCAGATTTGGGTTACATTTGCTTGTGGAAGGCTGGTTGTTTATTCCGGTTTCCTCCTACGATGCTGTTGACTTAAGTCAGCTGTCAGAGCCATTGGCAATCGATTCTGTCCACTTGTATTTTGAGTTTGTTGTTGATGTAAGTGACCAGGGTGAGAGTTGGTGGTCAAGTTTGGAGACTTAAAGCCTTGTTGTAGCTGTAGTTTCCCCAGCATTATTTTTAAATCATGTTTGAATTTTGGGTTTGGGTTACAGTCCTATTTATTCCAAATATCCTTATAGGGGTTATTGGTTAGCATTTTCTTTATTGCTTCATTAATCCATTCTGTTGTAACACTATATACTATTTTATTTAAAATATTTGCAGTATGATTCTAGTTTTTACTTTATGCCATCATTGGTTTTCTATTACTATAAAATGTGTTTTTTTCCTTGTTATTTGTTTGTGTTTTGAGATACTGTCTCAGAGGTAATCATCCCTTCCTCTGTCTCCCGAGTGCTTAGAATCCAGATGTGCACCACCGTCTGTCTCTAATTTAAATTCTTGATTTCCATGTTTAGCTCATTTGGTTTCAGTTTTCATCTTTTATATGGATATTTAAAGTTAATTTTTTTCTATATTAGTTCCCTCATTATTTACTTAAAATACACATCCTAATCTCCATTGTGGCTCTTCTGTTCCCCAGACAATATAGAAGCATGTCTCACATATCCACCCAGAAGAGATCCTATTGTGTTTTTTTTTTTTTTTTTTTTGAGACAGGGTTTCTCTGTAGTGTTTTGGAGACTGTCCTGGAACTAGCTCTGTAGACCAGGCTGGCCTCGAACTCACAGAGATCCGCCTGCCTCTGCCTCCCAAATCCTGGGATTAAAGGCATGCGCCACCAATACCCGGCGTCTATTGTGTTTCTTAAGAGATGTTTCTAATCTCTCCATTGCTAGAGAAAATGACTGGTCTTACTTATTCTCCTGGGTACTTTTTATGAGTGGCCAGTGGTGCTTGAAAAAAGTGTGTGACGACACAGCCGTATAGCAGGTGCGAGTGACTCATAGAGTTACTTCCTCCTTATTTGCTTGGTCAATGAATTTCCAGAAGAGAGTCTGTATTTGTATAGTAACAGCTACCTCTTATATGGTACTTCCTGTATCCCAGGTACTAATTTAAGGTCCCCCCATATATTAACTTAATTATGTGTTGGCCATTTTTCTCTTAAAGGTCTATTATTTGTATTCTCTATATTTTGAGACTTGATACATTTATTACTGGATACATAACAGCTGGTGAAGTGACTTGGGTCATTTATCATTACCCTTTGACCCCCTTTCTCTTTAACCTTTTCCTGGATTGATATGATTGCATGGACTTCTTTTACAGTTTGCCTGATGTAGCCCTTTTTTTCCCATTTTGTGTGTCTTTTTGTTTGAGACATGCATGATTTTAGTTCTTATCTAGTTTTATTTGTAAGTGACAGTAGAGTGTGATGGTTAGAAGCTAAACTTTGACATGAGATTGGCTTTTCATCCAGGTCCTCCAGTGGAAAGGTAGCAGGTGATCAAGTTCTCATTTTCAATAGGCTGTTGTTACCTTTGCAGAGTCACATGACACAGCCAGCCCCTTCATATGTTCCTAGCTAGTTTTTACTGTAGCACTTACTTTGTTGTTGTAAACACAGGGTCTCACCTGTAGCTCTGACTGTTCTAGAACTCACTATGTAGACCAGGCTGGTTCATCACAGATATTCTGCTACCTGTGTGTCTGTTGGGTTTGAAGGCATGTGCCACCACACCTGGGTAGCATCTACTTTTGATCTCTTGAAAATGCATTAAGTATTTCTACAATGGACATAGTAAGACTGCTTATCTTACAGGACTCTTTCAAGTTGAGCATAAGTTAGTAGAAGATCAGAACGTGGTGCCATGTCCGGCACAGTAAATACTCACAATGATGAGTCCTTCTGATATCCCGTTGATGTTGTTACTCTGATGGTTGGTGCTCTGGCCTGCCTTGACTCTGTCCACCTTGACTCTGTTCAGCCTTTTAAATGTCCAATTTTTTTTGTTGTTACTGTCGTTGTTCAGGTGACTTGGGAAAACAACTTAGATGCCTCTCAGTCCTAATCCTGCCTGTCTGAAGTAGAATTCAATGGAATTTCTAAATCATTCCTTAGCAGGAATATATATTATTAAGCTTGATAAGCTCAGGACCTAGTATGTATGATTTTGGGAGTCTGGGGAGATGACTCAATAATTTTTTTATATTGAAAGTAATCCATAATCAGATGATTGAACAATCTAAATTACTCTAAAGTCAGAGACATAGGAGTCTTAAAGGCTCCTGTGTGAGGAGTCCACAGAATTATTGGTACTAATGTGTTGACCTGTGCCTTCTTTGTTCAGTCATACATGTTTCTCACTTGTTTGCTAACACGAATTAATTGTTTTTAACAGGAAGGAAAAGCTGATGCGTTGTTCTCAATGCCGAATTGCCAAGTACTGCAGTGCCAAGTGTCAGGTAAGACGACTGAGCTGTTGAGTGACAGCTCCAAGCCCTCCACCTGTGCACGGGCTCTGTTACAGCCGAGGGTCTTCTTCAATCTTTTTAAAAACAAGGACAAAATGGTGATTTTTTTCTTTTTGCTTGTTATTGTCTTTCAGTTTTAAATTTACTATTTGTGCAGTTTGAATAGGCTTTGTCAAGGAAGCAGGGAAGGAGGGAGGGAGGGAGGGAGGGAGGAAGAGATAGAGATAGAGATAGAGACAGACATGCTTCTGCTAGGGCAAGTAGTCAAAGCCAGGTAGCAGTAACCACATCTATCCCAACACAATCTTCTAGTCACTCTTTTAGCTATGAATTCAGTGGATTATTTCACTGGGGACATCCGTGCCTTCATTATCCAGTCACCCACCAGGAATGCCAGCTGGGGGTCCAGCCTTTACTTTACTGCCCATGCATTCAGTGGCTCATTTCAGTTTTAAACCACATGCCATTGTTAAGGTTTTTGTATTTGAAGATCCATTTATGCTTATAGAAATAGATACAGGTTGCTTTGGCTCAGGTTCTTCTATGTCTTGATTTTCTCTTTCATATTTAGAAACCATTTTATATTGTTCATATATATACATATATATATACACATATATGTATTCACATACGTATATGCAATATATACATGTACACAAACATATAGGTATATTTACCATGATCATAATTTTCTCATTAATGAATGTTTAGATTTTCTCCCAAACTTGGTATTGTTAATATATTATTTTTGTAGTTTTTGTATACTTCTAAAAATTATTTTCATGATAAATTTCTAATCATTTGTCTTAGCGGAAGGATGTATGCATTTTGAATTTTTAAAAATAATGCCAAATTGCATTTCTAAAGATTAAATTAATTTGTAATGAATATGGTTATTAATATCTTTGGAATTCTTTTAAGGATGTATAATTAGCATTCAGCATGACCTTTTCTTCAAATATTTTGATTAGTCATTTAACAAGAGGTATAGTTATGTGCTAGTGAAATTAAAAAGTCCAATTGAAACGTTTGTGTTTATGCCATCTCCCATTCACATTTGGGATGTGTGTGCATGCTGGTGTGTTTTCGTGCACAAGCCCTCACGTGAAGTTCTTCTGTCTTCCTTTTGAGTCTAGACCATTGTTCTCAGGGGTTCCTCTGCCTTCTCATTTGCACTGTTGAAATTAGTCTCTTCAGAGTGCAAATAAAATTATCTCAATGGAAGAAACCCCAAGGGCTCCAGGTTCCAATGGCACTTCTGCCACTTTCTGGTTAGATTATTTCATAGGATACACAAAGGCTGGCTTCAGTTTCTGAGCCTGCACTGATGAGAGCTAGTATTTGTAACACGAATTAATAGAAGACACAAAGACTGATATTGGGGTTCGAACTTCATTCTGATGATCAGAAAAGCAAAGCAGTTGGCCACTAGCTCTCACCTCTAGCTCAGGCTGAAAGATGTGATCCACACATGAGTTCTTTACTAAGTCTCAGAATGCTGCCTCTCCTTAGTGTGGCTGGAGAACAAATGCCTCTGAGTGACTCTGTTCTTGTCTTAAATACCTCTAATAGCTCCTGGGATTAAAGGCATGAGCTCTGTTAGTCTTTTAGACTGATTCAATCTTGTATTCGCCTGGGTGGCTTTGAACTCATAGAGATCCATCTGCCTTTGTCTCCAGAGTCCTGGGATTAAAGGTGTGTGCCGCCACTGCCTGACCTCTATAGCTTGTGGCTGTCTTTGCTTTCTTAATCTTCTGGCAAGTTTTATTGAATCATAAATAATTTTTCACTAAAATTCCTCCTTTTTTTGTCTAATACAAAAAGAAGGCTACAACTAACATAAGACAAACTATATACAGTAAGTACAATAATTGTATACAATATATACATTCCATAATTACATCAACAATGTCTAGTGAATTTGCATTTGACAAATTCAGAGAAAATACTTCATTATCTATTCTATGGCTGCAGAACTGGGTGAGTCAGAGACCTCTATCAACCAATATTTGTTAGATATCTTCTGGGTGCTAGATTCTGGGAGCTAGTGTTTGTTAGGTGTCTTCTGTATGCTAGGTGCTGAGAGCTAATATTTGTTAGGTATCTGCTGGGTGCTAGGTACTGCTGAGAGCTAATATTTGTTAGGTATCTGCTGCGTGCTAGGTGCTGTTTTATTCTATTTAACTTTTTAGAATCTTGTGTAATTTGGCTACTGTTACCATGCTTAATTAGCAGTAAGGGATATGTGAAGAAGAGCAAGTGAATTGTCACATATCTCATAGCTGATAATTGACACCATGAATTTGGGGAAATAAATGTACGTATTAATAACACGTGTCCAGATTTTATGCTTAACTTCTAAATGTAAATTTTATTCTTGCTATAACATTCTGATTTCATCTGCTTTTCTTTTATCTGTTGCATTTGACCTTTGCTTCTTGGCTAATTATTTTCATTCTAATGCCTGGTACATGCCCAGAAAGATCTTTACCTCTTTTATCCCCTACACTATCTTATTTTGTTTTTAAAAGACACAAAAAGAAACAATTTACAATAGAAATCAAGAGCTGGGGGGACCGTTCAGTGGGTAAAGTGTGTGCTGGCCATGCATAAGACCCAGGTTTAGATCATCACATATGACAGTACATGCCTGTAACCCCAAACTTTGTTGGATTGGAGACAGCTTTCGGAGCAGAGACAGGCAGATCTCTGAAGTTCAATAGTCAGCAAGCCTAGCTGAATCCATGAACTTCCAATTCAGCGAGAGATGTACCTCCAAAAATGAAGGTGGAGAGCGATCAAGGAAAGATGTTCTATGTCAGTGTTTCCCCTCCCCACATATGTACACATACATGCATGCATGTCTTTACACCAACAGGCACACACAGGCATAGGAACAGTATGACACACACAGGTAGAAGTCTAAAGCTTCAACATTTTCCTGATAAGATATGAATTGTTAAAAACAATTTTTATTTTCATCTCTTTTTTACACCAAATATTTTGTCAAAGTGAGATCTAAGATTTCTTCTATAAGATCATTAACAATAACTATAATAAAAAGCAGAGAGAGAGAAAGAGAGAGAGAGAACAAACACATGCCTTTTCCACAAGATAAGTCATTAAAAATATATTTTATGATGATATTTCAGCCACCCCACTCCCTATAAATTTGGGCTCCATGTTTCCCCAAATGTCTGGTCAGATGGAATGCATATAGAAATGAATTAACAAACTATTTAGCACACATCTTTTGGAAACATCATTTCTAATCTCAATGGCCTAAGCTTCCGCCGCCAATTTTACAAATGTATTTTCTTCAAGGCTACTTTCTGCAGCTGTAATAATACATAGAGAAAAGAAAAAGCCATTATCTGATTAGAACAAGTAGAGGGAGTTTGGCAAGTAGGTATGCCACTATGATTCATTGTAGTGTATATATTTTATTACGTGTATTACTTTTTCACTGAGGCATCAATAGCAATGTCATTGTTAGGTATAATGTGTAAGGCAATAGGAAAATAGCCAGTAAGATGAAGTATATATGTTGCTAGTTTGAGTACATGTTTTTAGATGTATGTATGTAGGGGATGTTGGGTGGGTGAGAAAGTGGGAGTCAAGGATTGGCCAGAACATATACATTTAAACTGCTCTAGTAAACCTCACCTTAAGGTACAGAGCTAAACGTTGGAATTATTATGGATGCACAAAGCTGCAGAAAATTAAACTGGCAAACTGGACAATGAGGACGATGAGCAGTAATGAAGAGGAAGTAAAAGCACGTGGAATGAAAACTGATGTAGAGATTGTGACTCTGTAGCAAAAAAAAAAAAAAAAATATGTTTGCCTGAGAGGGAAATGACTTTGGTCCAGTAAGTTGGGTCTTTTATTTAGGTCCATGGTATTAACAAGTTGTCTGCGAAAGATTTTGGGGATAGTTTTAAGAATGTAACATATTCTTTCTGCTGAAAGGGTGCTATCATTGTCATCAGCACTCAGTTTTAATTTTTAAACATAAGTAACATCAGAACATATTTTCAGTATAAAAATTAAGATAATGTAGAATTATAGAGGATTAAAACAATGGAAATTTCCTCTAGATTTCTCTCCTTTTTTAAAATATAATTTGTGTTTCTTTTTGTGTTTGCAGTAGGACACAAGACAACTGTTCCTCCATGTTTCCTATATATTCAGCCAGTCAGTATACTCACTCATATACTGCTTTGTACAATATTGTTTCTGACACTGACAAGATTGTTTTTTCATTGGTAACTTTAAGCTCCTGCCTGTGTCTTGTTGTGGGACATCCATCGATTTATTTCCTAGTGTGAGAACAGGTCTCCATATTGGCATAATGGAACATCAAAGTTGATTCTGAGATTGAAAAGGAGAAATAGGCTGTTTCTTCATCAAGAAATATTCAAAATGTAAAAACTAATAGCCATGTTGATAGCTTTTAGTTTGTCTTGCGATATTTGCATTTCTAATTGACCTCATTACTGAACAAAGCACATGACCAGATTCTAGATCAAATTTCATATTATGAGCTTTTGAAAAGTGTTATGTTTGCAGAGAGAGGTTTGTTTCATATTAGCAATTATGTATCTCTTCTCATACACGAATCATATTTGGGGCCTGTATTTCGTGCGTAGTTATCAAATGATTTATTTTTATGGTGGGGAACTAATTCTTCATCAGTAAGCATTTCACAGGGTGATTTTATCAGTTATTTTCTGGAACACCATACTCAATGGATGTAATGAAGAAAGCTAACCCTTTTGATTATTTCAGGAATAGCTGTGTTTCAGGCCTCAGACTGATAGGAATTGCAGTTTTATTTTTAATCCATCCTGACTGTCTCTTTTAACTGTGCGTCGAGACTAATGGCACTCAGAATGATTCCTGTTATTAATATCCATCATATCTGTTACTGCTTTCTGTTTCTTTTCCTGTTTTTTTTTATTTTAGAAACACTCTTATTTACATATCAATCTCACTATTCCCTCACCCTTCCATTCTCCCATGCTCCCCACCGACCCCCCCCAACCCACATCCTCACTCACTCCCCAAGGATAATGAAGCCCTACACAGGGGACCATCAAAGTTGGTCACATCATTTGGGGGAGGGCCTAGGCCCTCTTTCTTGTTGTTTTCCCGTTTTTGTCTTTGTTATTTTCCTGACTGTTTTAGGTCTTTAACCAAACATTTGTTGGAACTATTCCATTGTCTCTTCTTCCCTTTGCCTTTTAGTGTTTTGAAGTTGGGTCTTACAGTGTGGCTCACACTGGCTTCAAATTCAGATATCCCAAAATAGCTTAACTCCAAGATCTTCCTGCAAATAGCCTTCAGAGTGCTTGGATTACAGGTGTATGCCACCATGTCCTCTATTTAGGGACAGCACCTGTCAGGGTAAGAGTAGGACCAAATAGAAGACTGTGGCAGTGGTCTGGGCAGTCTTAGCATCATATTAAACTTGATCTTTCATCTTAACCCTCCATTGCTTGCTCTAAATCATACCAGTAATAGGGAGATGGCTTACCTGGGTGTTGGTGGTGCACGCCTTTAATCCCAGCACTCGGGAGGCAGAGGCAGGTGGATCTCTTTGAGTCTAGACCAGCTTGGTCTACAGAGTGAGTTCCAGGACAGGCTCCAAAGCATTGCAGAGAAACCCTGTCTCCAAAACTCAAAAACCAAACCAAACCAAAACAAAAAGACTAAAAAACCCAATAGAGATATGGTTTAAGAAACTTCAGTAATTTAGGCTTTTGACTACTCCCCACCCCCACCATGTTTTAGTTCCATTCTCTGTCAACTACACAGACATTCATTTAGAGTTTTCTCACTGCAGGACAGCCTGTCCCAGACACAGCTGTGATACCCCTGATGGCCAGAATGAACTTTCTAATGAGGCCTAGCCTCTGGTGATTTTGGGAATTACAGATGCTACAATTACCGGTGTCAGGGAAATAAAATGCACTTTCTGCTAAGTCCTCATAAACCTGCTGTTGATATTTTGGTTAACCTAGCATGGAGATTTCTGCTATGCATAGAAATCCATGGGAGGGAATAATTTATTTTGTGTCTCTCACAGTATTGACACGGTCTTTCTGTAGATGGTTTAACTTTTTTTTTCTGTAAAGGGCTGTATGGTAAATTTTTCTTGGCCTTATGAGTTGTAAATAACTTTTTGACTCTGGTAGCACAAAGAGAATACAGTTATCGAATGTGACTATATTGTAGTATAACTTTCCAAAAAAATGTGGCTGCAGAGATTTTACTTTCAGGTCGTAGTTTTCTGAACACTTACTAGATGATAATGGCTTACTCTGGGGCCCTAGTGTTGTTATTGCCTCATATTGTATGGATTTTGGTTAACCAAGATACCGTGATTTCCATAGAGGTAACAACTTAGCCCTCTTTCATTTTCTGATAACTTGGAGCCCTGTGGCCCTTCCTGACCTCATTCCTTCTTCGTTTTGGCCCTACCTTCCTACCACTAGGAAGGGGCTCTGACTGTTTGGGTGTTCATGCAGTGAACATTACAGCGAGAAGACTGCTGCATGCTGTCACTGACTCTACTGAGCTCTCTAGAGGTTTTTAGGCAGGAATTTGACCAGTGTGAGACAGCCTGCAATTTGTTTTCCTAGCTTCCAGCTTTGTGGGTATTCACGCCTCTGGGGACCTGTGACTCTACTTTGGGCCTTTTCAAGCACAGAGGAGGACCTATCATTCATTTGCTACCAAGTACTCTTAGGTTGAATGAAAGCTTTCAGGTCTCTTCGTGTCTGCAGATTGAGCAGCGTCTTACCTGTTTTGAGTTTTGCCCACAGATAACTGTTGGTGAGTGGCAGATAACTGTTGGTGAGTTGCAGATAACTGTTGGTGAGTGGCAGGAGCTAAACACTTTGTCTTTGTTGCTCCTATCTCTGTGAGCCCCGATGAGCGCTGTTTAGTTGATTGTGTGGACCGTGTTCTCAGGGTTTCCTTTACTTCTCTGGCTCCTACAATCTTTGCTCCCCGTCTTTGGTAGGGTTCCCTGAGCTCATCCTAATGTTTGACTGTGGGTCTCTGCATTTGCTCCCATCAGATGCTGGATGAAGCCTCTCTGATGATGATTGGGCTGGGCACTGATCTATGAATATAGCATATTAACTCAGTGTTTAAAGATATCAGCACTCTAGTTTCTTGTCAGAATGATAAACTCTGCCTTGGTCTGCCTAGCCTACCCTCATTCGAAGACCAGATGGAAGTAAGGACCTTACTACATCTTAGTGTATACCAACCCACATCTCCAAGCTGTGTTACATCATTTGTACATTCTTTGCATTGTAATTTTTAATAGGCTAATATAGTTTGCTGAGCAGGGTGTGTATGGTTTTTGTGTTTTTCCAACTTATTTGACAGCAAAACAGTAAACTTTTTAAACACCTTGTACATCTTGGTGACTGGCAGTTGCTAGGTCAGTACTTCTTCCTGTTCAACAGGCTTTTGTTCTACCAAGTTAGATTTTAATACTGTGCCCTCAGGTAAGCACTGGTGTTATGTAGCTGCCCGAAAGGCCATTAGAGTTGTAAATGTAATCACTGTCAAAAACACTGTCCAGTATGGTGATCAGCCTTCTTGGAATACATTCCTCTTGTGATTTAATATTTAGTAACATATGTCTTCCTTTCTACCAGATGAAAGTTATGGAAGTCATTATGTTCTGTTTCTGCCTTGCTTATAAAGCAACTTAAATAAATTTACAAACATGGCAGTCGCTTAGTGTTTACCTCAAGCATGCCAAGGGGTTTACTATCCTTGTTTATATTTGGGAAGTTTGTTTTAAATCCAAAATCATGAGCCTTACTTTCTCCGTCTAATGTTAGCATAATTTCTAGTATCTGGATTACTGAGAAAATTAAATGCAATATCTTCTGTTAATTGCTTAGGCATGTATTGAGCACATTCTTGAATGCTAAGTGGATGTCAGAGGACTTTACTCAATTCTACCAGTGATTTTTAGCATTTTATGTTTCCTCTGTTAGGACCTATTCCTTTTGCAACTTTCATTTTCTTTTTTAAGAGATAGGGTTTCATGCAGTGCAAGTTGACTTCAACTCATTATGTAGTCGAGGATGGCCTTGAATCCTAATCCTTCTTCCTCAGCCTCCCGAGTGCCTGGATTACAGACACATCATGCTTGGCTGTCTTTTTCTTCTTTAGGGTTTGAACCAGAGCCTTATGTGCTCTGTCACTGAGCTGTGTGCCCAGCTCCTCTCACACTGCTGTACATGGAACCAGTGTGGTCCCGCTTAGATGTGAGTGAGGTATAAGTACTGTAAGGAAGAGCATTAAACAGTGTCATCATAGTCAAAGCCAGCAACTGTGAGTGGAGTTGATAGACTTGTAAATAGCATTTCCCAGACCTAGGTTTCTAGGTTGCTGGCCAGGCTGACACAGGACATCTTTTGTAGCCAAAGGCTTAAAGGTCAGATGTATAATTTTCATGAAGTAAGACTGTGTGGGGCATCGAGTATGTAAGTGATAGAACATACGAGATTATTGCTCTATTGCCCTCTCCTCAAGGATAGAATCCTTCTCTTTAGTACACTCACATCTAGGTATGTGACCCCCACACTGTTCTCTCCAACCTCATCACATAGTTAATTCTACAAATGTGCTGATCAGAAAATTTATCTTCCCAGCTACATGCTTTTTCAAATACGAAAGGCTCTGTTATAATGAAGTGAGGACATAAGTATGACCTTGTACAGTCTTTAGCAAACTGCATATTATGGGTTGGCTCCATTCCTTTGAGAGCTACAGTCTTTATAGTTTTGCATCTGTTAGCCCTCCGGATATGCCTGGCTTTTTTTACAGCAAAGTGGAAACTCAGAATGTTGGTTTCCCTGTTTTGATTTCCCTTAGCCATTTGTTTTATTTTCTAGTGATGAGTAATACTTTTATTTGTGAGTCTGTTCATTTTTTAGGGAGTGTTGGTTTTAGTGTTTTGAGACAGGGTTTCTTTGTGTAGTCCTGGCTGTCCTTGAAATCACTCTGTAGACCAGGCTGGCCTTGAACTTACAGAGATCCACTGACTTAGGCATGCACCACCACTGTCCGAGTGATATTTTCATTAAGACTATCTTTTTTTTCTTTTTTCTTTGTTTAAGATTTTTTTATTATTCTAATTTTAAATATCTTGTTTTACATGCCAATCCCAGTTCCCTCTCCCTCCCCTCTTCCCGCACCCACCTCCCCGCCCCCCAGCCTCCCACCCTGTTGCCAATTCCTTCCAAATAGGGGATATCCTACATAGGGGATATCTAGAGTCTGTCATTTCACTCAGGGTAGGGTCCAGGCACTCCCCCTAAGAGTCAAGGCTGAGAGAGCATCCCTCTTTGTGTTATGGACACACGATGTCTGTTAGTATTCGAGGGATAAACACTGATCCACTGCTCAGGGCTCTATAGGTTACCCAGGCCTCCTCACTGACTCTCACATTCGGGGGTCTGGATCGGTCCCATGCTGGCCTCCCAGCTGTTGGTCTGGGGTCCAAGAGCTCTCCGCTGTTCGGATCAGCTGTCTCTGCTGGTTTTGCCAGCCCATTCTTTGCCAATTTGCTCATCGCTCTTCTCTCTGTCACTGGGTTCCTTGGGTTCAGTTCAGTGATTACTGTGAGTGTTTGCCTCTGCTTTCATCAGTCACAGGATGAAGGCTCCCGGATGGTTATAGACATCAAGTTCATTATCAGGCATGGGCATTCGAGGTGGTCTCTCCACTATTGCTTAGCTTGCCAATTGGTGTCATCCCTTTAGATCACTAGAGGTCACACTGGTGCCTGATCTGTCTTCTAACCTATGACTCCCTCTTCCCCCTATTCTACCCCCCCACTCAACCTTCCTGTTCCCACATGACCTACTCTCTCTTCCTCTTCTCCCCCTCGCTTCTTCCCAGCTCCCACTCCCCCTTACCCCTTGCCGTGTTCCCCATCCATTCAGAGGATCTTGTCTCAATCCTCTTCTCTTGGGTAGCATTCATATCTCTTAGGTTCTTTCCTGTTTCCCAGACTCTGTCAGTGGAAGTGCAGACTGGCACTATCCTGATCCATGTCTAAAATCCATATATGAGTGAGTACATACCATGTTTGTCTTTTTATGACTGGGTTACCTCACTCTGGTTTCTTCCAGTGCTATCCATTTACCTGCAAATTTCAAGATTCCATTGTTTTTTTTTTTTTTCTGCTGAGTAGTACTCCATTGTGTAAATGTACCACATTTTCTCTATCCACTCTTCAGTTGAGGGGCATCTAGGTTGCTTCCAGGTTCTGGCTATTACAAATAATGCTGCTATGAACATAGTGGAGCAGATGCCCTTGTATGAATTTGCCTCTTTTGGATATATGCCTAAGAGTGGAACTCTGGGTCTTGTGGTAGATTGATTCCCATTTTCCTGAGGAATCTCCATACTGATTTCCAAAGTGGCTGTACGAGTTGGCACTCCCACCAGCAGTGGAGGAGTGTTCCCCTCTCTCCACATCCTCTCCAGCATAAACTGTCATTGGTGTTTTTGATTTTAGCCATTCTGACAGGAGTAAGATGGTATCTCAAAGTTGTTTTGATTTGCATTTCCCTGATGGCTAAGGATATTGAGCACTTTCTTAAGTGTCTCTTGGCCATTTTAGCCTCCTCTATTGAGAATTCTCTATTATATAGTTCTGTACGCCACCTTTTAATTGGATCCTTTGGTGTTTTGGAGATGTACTTTTTGAGTTCTTCATAAATTTTGGAGACTAGCCCTCTGTTAGATATGGGGTTAGTGAATATCTTTTCCTATTCTGTGGACTGCCTTTTTGTCTTGTTGACTGTGTCCTTTGCCTTACAGAAGCTTTTTAGTTTCAGGAGGTCCCATTTGTTAATTGTCGATCTCAGTGTCTGTGCCACTGGTGTTATGTTCAGGAAGTGGTCTCCTGTACCAACTCGTTGAAGAGTATCTCCCACTTTATCTTCCAAAAGTTTCAGTGTGGTCGAATTTATGTTGAGATTTTTGATCCATTTGGACTTAAGTTTTGTACAAGGCGATAAACGTGGATCTATCTGCAGTCTTCTGCATACCAGTACCCAGTTATGCCAGCACCATTTGTTGAAGATGCTTTCTTTTTTCCATTGTATAGTTCTAGCTTCTTTGTCAAAAATCAAGTGTTCATAGGTGTGTGGGTTAAAATCAGGGTTTTCAATTCAGTTCCATTGGTCTACCTGCCTATTTTTGTGCCAATACCGTGCTGTTTTCAGGACTATAGCTCTATAATAGAGCTTGAAGTCAGGGATGGTGATGCCTCCTGAAGTTCCTTTATTGTATAGTGTTGTTTTGGCTATCCTGGACCTTTTGTTTTTCCATATAAAGTTGATTATTGTTCTTTCAAGGTCTGCAAAGAAGTGTGCCGGAATTTTGATAGGGATTGCATTGAATCTGTAGACTGCTTTTGGCAAGATTGCCATTTTTATTATGTTGATCCTACCAATCCAAGAGCATGGGAGATCTTTCCATTTTCTGGTATCCTCTTTGATTTCTTTCTTTAAAGACTCAAAGTTCTTGATATACAGGTCTTTCATTTCCTTGGTTAACATTATCCCCAGATGCTGTTTTTGGCTATCGTAAAGGGTGATGTTTCTCTGATTTCTTTCTCAGTCACTTCATCATCTGTATATAATAGGGCCACTGATTTTTTTTGAGTTTACCTTGTATCCTGCCACATTGCTGAAGGTGTTTATCAGCTCTAGGAGTAACCTTGCGGAGTTTTTTTGGGTCACTTATGTAAACTATCATATCATCTGCAAATAGTGAAAGCTTGACTTCTTCTTTTCCTATTTGATCTCCTTTTGTTGTCTTATTGCTGTAGCTAGAACTTCAAGTACAATATTGAAGAGATATGGAGAGAGTGGGCAGCCTTGTCTTGTTCCTGATTTTAGAGGAATTGCATTGAGTTTCTTTCCATTTAGTTTGATGTTAGCTGTTGGTTTACTATATATTGCTTTTATTATATTCAGGTATGTTCCTGTTATCCCTGATCTCTCTAGGACCTTTATCATGAAAGGGTGGTGGATTTTGTCAAAGGCTTTTTCAGCATCTAGTTTCATGATCATGTGGTTTTTCTTACGCAGTTTGTTTATATGGTGGATTACATTGATAGATTTTCTAATGTTGAACCAACCCTGCATTCCTGGGATGAAGCCTACTTGATCATAGTGGATGATTTTTCTGATGTGTTCTTGAATCCGGTTTGTTAGTATTTTATTGAGTATTTTTGCATCAATATTCATGAGGGAAATTGGTCTGTAGTTCTCTTTCTTAGTTGTGTCTTCGTGTGGCTTGGGTATCAAGGTAATTGTAGTCTCGTAAAAAGAGTTTGGCAGTGAGCCTCCTGCTTCTATTGTGTGGAATACTTTGAGGAGTATTGGAATTAGCTCTTCTTTGAATTTCTGGTAGAATTCTGCACTGAAGCCATCTGGGCCTGGGCTTTTTTTGTTTGGGAGACTTTTTTTTTGAGACAGGGTTTCTCTGTGGCTTTGGAGGCTGTCCTGGAACTCACTTTGTAGACCAGGCTGGCCTCGAACTCACAGAGATCCGCCTGCCTCTGCCTCCCGAGTGCTGGGATTAAAGGCGTGCGCCACCAACGCCCGGCCGTTTGGGAGACTTTTGATGACTGCTTCTATTTCATTAGGGGTTAAAGGTCTGTTTAGATCATTTATCTGCTCTTGATTTAGTTTTGGCAAGTGATATCTATCCAGGAAATTGTCCATTTCCTTTAAATTTTCAAATTTTGTGGAGTACAGATTTTCAAAGTATGCCCTGATGATTCTCTGGATTTCCTCATTGTACGTTATGCCCCCTTTTTCATTTCTGGTTTTGTTAATTAGCATGCCCTCTCTCTGTATTTTGGTTAATTTGGACAGAGGTTTGTCTATTTTGTTGATTTTCTCAAAGAACCAACTCTTTGTTTCATTGGTTCTTTTCAATGTTTTACTGGTTTCTACTTGATTGATTTCAGCCCTCAATTTGATTATTTCCTGGTATCTTCTCCTCCTGGGTGAGTTTGCTTCTTTCTCTTCTAGAACATTCAGCTGTGCTATTAATTCTCTAGTATGACTGTTCTCCAGTTTCTTCATGTGGGCACTCAGTGCTATGAACTTTCCTCTCAGCACTGCTTTCAGAGTGTCCAATAAGTTTGGGTATGTTGTGTCTTCATTCTCATTGAATTCCAGGAAGTCTTTGATTTCTTTTTTTTAATTTCTTCCTTTACCCAGGGATGGTGCAATTGTTCATTCTCCGAGTGATATATTCATTAAATCTATCTTATATATAACTAAATATTGAGTATTAACAAAGACCCACTGGCTCTTACTATGGAATCTCCCAGCCTGGTAATGACCAGGGGGAAATGGAGGACAAGGTGAAGCCGAGGTGTTGGTGCCTTCATCTGGTACCTACCTGACAAAGACTAAATTCTGGATCATTCTCAGTATTACACAATGAATTTTATATTTTGCAGTTATATTTAGGCTTCTGAAATTAAATTAAGGTTGATGATTCTCAGTGTTCAGAACTGGCTTAAATGAAAGTTAACTTTTGTCTTCCATACCCTTTCCTACTCTTGTCTTCACAGAAAAAAGGTTGGCCAGACCACAAGCGGGAATGCAAATGTCTTAAAAGCTGCAAGCCCAGATATCCCCCTGACTCTGTGAGACTTCTGGCCAGAGTCATCGTGAAACTCGTGAGTATACAGTTCAAGAGAGAAGACTGGATTTAATTTGATAAAAGCAATTGCTGTTCCTAGTCATATTTAAGGCTGAGGCTGAATTCATGTTAAGGTGTTGGTGGGATATCTCAGGCAGTGTGTTAAGATGAGAAACTCATGTCATTGACTTGAGGACCATGAGGTGTACAGCTCCTGTCTATAGAGATTTGTAATCTCTTTCTAATAGAGTTTTGAGGTAACAGATGTTAGCATTTAATACTTACTATGTTTTTTATGTAACTTTTTTCTGTGAACACACTGCATGCTTTTATTGTCTTTTCAAGTAAGAATATAATTAGATAATAACATATTAAATAGACAAAATCTTATTTCTTTTCTTTTGGACTGCCAGGATTTGTGATTTCTGCAGTTGTTTTCCTTGACATAAAGCAGTCTGAAATCCTGCTCTGCAAACACATCTAGATTGTTCAGATAGCCTGTGACATAAATGTCTCTGATTATTGCAGGTTCTAATTGGGTTCCTTCGTTTTCTTATTTCCCCTTTCTCCACCCTCAACTTTTGTAGAGGCCTTTGAGAATGTGAAAGTGTGGGAACTTCTTGTAAGAGATTTTATTTGGAGATAAAACTGGTTAGGTGAAGTTTAAAGCTGTATTTTAAAGTTGTTACTAAGTAATTCCAAAAAAGGGAAAAAAAGAGCTGAAGAACGAATGGATAAATAAATGTTTTAAATGGTTATAATATAATGTTTTAAAAATTTCATTGAATCTGGGTATGGTGGTGTACGCCTTTAATTTCAGCACTCAGGAGGTAGAGGTAGGTGGATTGCTCTGTGTTCTAGGCCAGCTTGTTTTACTGACTAACTTCCAGGATAGCCAGAGGTTCTTAGTAATATAGTGGTACATCATGTCTCAAAACAAGCAAACAAACAATTTCATCAAATTATCCAAGTGTGGTCAAATATACTTATTTATATACTGGAGCGCTAACCTTGTGTCTTCTCCTTTTCCTTCCCAGATGGATGAAAAACCCTCAGAGTCGGAGAAACTTTACACGTTTTATGATCTGGAGTCCAGTAAGTGATTATTCATTTGTATCTTAAAACTAAATCTGTCACTTGTCAGCTGAACTTCACTCTCTCACTCTCCCTGCCCATCTGCCCCCTTTCTCTGTTCTCCTCAGAGGTTCAGGCTTTAGCTTCTAAGGTCTCCAGTTATGCACCGCTAGTTTTAAGAATTGAAGCTGTGATCTTTTGAGTCTGTTAATCCAACCCATGACCCTTTGCCATACAAGGGAGAACTCACGATTTCCTTGTGAGCAGAATTGAAGGCTCTCACTCAGTTGTTAGTAACATAGCTATTAGTCTAAGTGACATCATTTGTCCTCTGTGTCCCCCCCCCCTCTATCCCCTTCTCTCCCCCTGGCTTCCTCTCCATGTTAGCGAAGAGTGCTGCAGTAAAGAGTGTCGTCCTAGGGAATCCCTTTGTGTCATCCTTCTGCTAGATGCTAAGAAAAGCTGCAGGTACAGACGACGACTTAGGCTCTGTGACGTTGTTGAACATTCTTTTCCTGAACTACCATGGTGGATGCCGTAGGGCTTCCCAGGTGTAGGTGTCGTGTACAGTCAGGTTTATTTTGCTTTGTACAGTCACAGGTCCTCTTCACCGAGAATGTAAGTGGTTCCAGTCTCAAACTAGCTGGAACTCACAGACTGCGCTTGTTACACAGTTTGCCACTTCTGGTTAGAGATGAATGAGAAGGTGGTCTCTAGATTTACAGTTCTAGCAGCTTAAGTGCCAGGGGTAATAAGTTATTATTTAAGAAATCATGGGTTAATTATTCTGTTGGACAAATAATTTGACGAAAATATGTAAACCTGATATGAGGAAGAGTGCTAGTTCAGTGTGATGTGTCTTTTCAAGTTTTAATAGAGAACTAATTAGTCATTTTCCTTTGTAGTACTGCTGGATAATTAACACCATTCACAGTGATTTTGACTATTAACATTAGCCCTGTTTAGTAGCAAACCATTGCATTGCCTTTGGTGAGATGCTCAGATGTTATTACTGTGGTGGTGTACTCTTAGCCTCAATATGCCATTCATAATGACATATTATTTAAATATGGTATTATAATTTAAACTAATGTTCAAGGAGGTCATACTGGCTTTAGAAAAATCTCACTTTATGTGCTTTTTTTTAGAAAAATGTAATTGACACATAAAATCTCTAAACAAACTTATGGGGTCCAGTATATGCATATAATATATAACAATAAAATCAGGTAGTTAGCACTAACATTTCAAAAAATATATCCTTTTTAATGTATTTGGAACCTTTCAAAAGTTGAAACATTTTTGTAGAGTAATTCAGCATAAATATACAATAAATAATGATCATATCAGAACCATGGGTGTTTTCTGTCAGAAGTGTGTCATGTTTTTGTGTTGGGGACCCACTGATTATTTTTGTCTGACAAGGACTTAAGCCTGCATGCTACAGAATAGCAGCATCAACTCCCCCTAGCTAGCTGCATTTTGGTACCCAGTGTCCAACCTCTCTTCACTCCATTCCCCCCTGTCCTGTCTCACATCCAGTGACCACTGTTTTGTTTGATCCACTCTGTCCTGGCTAGCTTAATTGTCACCTTGAAACAGCCTGGAGTCACCTGAGAGGAGAAGCCGCAGATGAGAATTGCTTAGATCTGGTTGGTGTGATGTCTGTGAGGGATCGTTTCGATTAGTAGTGCATGTAGCAGAGCCCTACCTATTCCTTGAGCAAGTGGCCCTGACTGTATGAAACAACTAGGGAAGCGGGAGCCTGTGCGTGAGCCAGAGAGCGGCAGCAAGCCCCGTGCGTCTGTGGCCTTTGCTTCGAGTTTGGGCCCTGAGTTTCTGCCCGGACATCCCTCAGTGACTGACCTGGAGCTGTAAACCAGATAAAGTGTTTCTTCTCCCAGGTTGCTTCTTGTCAGTATTTTATCAGAGCAACAGAATGGAAGCCAGACATTTGTCTTCCCATGCCTGGCTGATTTCACTTAACACTGTGTTCTCCAGTTTTGTTCCAGGCTTTCACTATTTTTTAAAAAAATGTCTGAGTAGTATTTTGCTGTATTTTCTTCATCCATTCATCCTGATTCCTTGTTTTGAGCTCTGTACCTAGTGTTGCAGTAAATTCGGATGGCAGACATCTTGTTGGCACAATACTGTTTTGCACAATGACTACGTGCCATTGTGTAGGAGTGCCTGTGTTTCTGCATCTGTGCTAAGATTTATTGCTTTATGCTTTTGGATAATAATCATTCTAGCTGGAGCGAGATGATGTCTCATCGTTTTAGCTCACATTTTCTGTGGAGTATTTTGTCATGCACCTGGTCACCATTTGTTATCTTCTTTTGAGGAATATCTGTCCAGAGCATGTATTTCCCTTTAAATGGGATCTTCATCATCATTTCAAATGGCTATTGAGTTATATTTGTCACCGCTGTTGTTTGTTTACTTATTTATTTTTTGTTTTTTACTTCCCCATCAAAGTTTCTCCTCCCTATCCTCTTCCCAGCTCCTCCCCCACCCTCTCTCCTCTCCCCACTATTGAGTTATTTTGACTTCCTTATATAGTCTAGACATTGTGAATCACTTGCAGGTTTTTTGTCTGTTATGTTGGCTGTCTCTTTGTTGTACAATCATGATTGTATTCTTTGTACAGGTATTTTCATTGTTGCTGATTGGATCTTATTTTCTAATTTTTGTTTATTTTGTAGTTATGTCCAAAAACTTTGTGCTTAGTCAGTACACTTTCCTTTGTGTTTTTTCTTTAATAGTTTTATGATTTGGGATCATATATTTATGTTTTTGATACATTTAATATTGCTTTTGTGTATGAAGAGAGATAGGGTCCTAGTTTTGTTCTTCTATACATGAATACCTACTTTCCTGGCACAATTTATTGAAGCCACTGTCTTTACCTTTAATGTGCATTTGCAGCAACTTTGTTGTGTGAGCATATATCAATTTCTGGCCTCTCTGCTCTGGCTCAGTGTTGGGTATGTGTGTTATTATGTCCATGGCATACTCGTTGGTGATAACAGACTTGTAGAATGTTTTTTCAGATGAGATATTGTCACATCTCTAGCTTTTTCATTCAGGGTTGCTTTGGCTTTCTGATTATTGCCCTTGTTCCTGTGAAAGATGCCATTGTTATTCTCTAGGAATTGCATTGGGTCTGTACATCACTTGAGGGAGTATGGGCATTGTAACAATTTAATTGTTCTAAGTCATTAAAAGGGGTTGTCTTCTCTAATGTTTAATGTCTGCCTGCCCTCCTTCCCTATGTCCCTCCCTCCCTCCCTATGTTCCTCCTTCCCTATGTCCCTCGCTCCCTCCCTCCCTCCCTCCCTCCCTCCTTCCGTCCTTACAATAACTATCTTCTTCAATGTCTTTAACCAGAGTTTTATAATTGTAGAGGGCTTTCACTTCTTTGGTTAAATTTCTCCCTGTATGTTTCATTTTGGGGTCACAGGTGTGATCCACATTGCTTTGTTTCTTTTGTCATCAAGTTTGCTATTAATGTATAAAACAAAATCTTAGTAATTTTTATGCCAGTTTTATGCCCTGAAACATTATAGAATTAGTACCAGTTTTAGCTCTTTCCTTACGTCTGGAATCTTTCTCTTTGACCCAAACATAAGGAGAAGAAGCACAGCCTCCAGGCCTGTCTGTCTCTGTTTGTCCAACCTGGAAATAACTCAAGGTTGAGATTCCTTCAGGCCATCCAAGTTCTTGTTAGGATACTCATTTTGTCTGACAAATTTAAGTTGTTTAAACTTCATATGAACTTTAAATATCTAATTTTCTGCCTTTTGAACCTTTCAGATAATACTGTTTATGAGCCAGTGGTGACCTACTTGTGAATTATTATGGGGAAAAGTCAGTTTAAATTCACTGGCTTAATCAGGATTTATGTTGGTACATGTGTTCACCATGATGTAAGAGATCTAGTAGTGTGCAGCTGATTTGGGCTTAGTGTACTTTCAAAACCTGTGTGTACATCTTATTTATTTGTCTGTCCATTTACGTTATTACTCATCTACTCACTCATTTATTTATTTAATTGGTAGCTCCATGATCTAGTTTGTGGATACAGTTGGACAGCATTTAATGAACATAATATGTACCATGATTTACAGTTGTCAGGATAGATTGCATGTCAGGAAATATTTAATAGCCAGCCTTAAACATCTGAAACTTATCCATGAAGTTCACTTGGTGATTATAGTATTTATTTTCTTTACGAAAAAGATATTAACAAACTCACGGAAGATAAGAAAGAGGGCCTGAGGCAGCTTGCCCTGACATTTCAGCATTTCACGAGAGAAGAGATACAGGATGCTTCCCAACTGCCGCCGTCTTTTGATCTTCTTGAAGCCTTTGCAAAAGTAAGTTTGAAGGTTCATCTCTGCAGGTGCTGTAAGTCAGTCATTTACCCTTCACTCTCTTGTCATTTGTAAGCATGTCTAGAACCTTAGTGGGACACTGGTGACTGTTAATGCCTTGTATCACTCCCCATCTAAATGAGCACGGAATGAAAGAATTCATTCAGTATTGCCTGGACCAAAAGGGGTGTTACTTTTCTGTTTTACTAGTAATTTTGCTTGGAGGTTATTCGTTGCTAATACTGTCAACATCCTCTCTAGAGAGTCCGCTCTGTTTTCTCAAAAGAACACAGCAAATCTACCCCATGACTGTCTACTGAAGGATTTCGTTTTAGTGTTGGGCTTACTTTTAATGTTGGTTGCTTTAGCCAAGTTGGAAAAAAAAAACTGTTGGAATCTATTCTGATTAACTGACTTTTAAATAATATGAAAGCATATCGGTTTCTGACTTAAAATAATTTAAAGATCAGATTAGTGAAATCTGAGGTTAGAGATAGAAAACAGATTTACTTAGCGTTTCTTCTGCTCTCTGTGAGTAGGAGTTACATGAAGTGTTCTGTTTGAAAATGAGTCTGCAAGTTTGCTTTGGCCCAGGCAGCAAGGATGCAGCGGTGGGTGGGGGATGGCGCATGCCCAACACTCCCCACACTGCTCTGGGTCTGCTGTCTTTGCCCATTCGTTTTTAATGTTTGTCACGTTTTACATGGGAAGATGACTTCGACACTTACCTTTAAATTTGTAAAACACACATTTCATAACAGCCCCCGGTTATTTTAAAGAATGCTTTCAAAATTACCTACTTGGCAAGAATTTAAATGTGATTATTTTGATTGCTAGAGATTTATTCTAGTTTTTCCCCTCAAAATTATTTTTATTTTATTCTTTAAAGTATGTCCCCTGGTTTTTTGATAATGCAATCTTAGCATTATATTCTGGTTTACCTATACTTTAAAGTTGATTTGAAATATAGTGGTTACTCCATGCTTGTTTATTTCATATGTTCTTGGAAAATTACAGCCTCTGCTAGTTCCGTAGGTGTCGTGGACACAGCTTCTTTGTCTTAAACACTGAAAATGTAGCCTATGTCTGACGGTGGCCGGTGCTTTGTCTCTCACACTGACAGTGTGACTGCTCTGTGCTGTCATTTCTGCTGTTGAAAAATCTTCCATAACAAGCATAATTATGATTAATATTCATGTCAGATGTCTTCAAAATATTGCTAAATCTAAAACATGAGTTGATGCCTTGTTCCTGTTGTTTATAGTTAAACTTTTTTTTTTTTTTTTTTTTTTTTTGCTTTTCGGGGCAGGGTTTCTCTATAGCTTTGGATCCTGTCCTGGAACTTACTCTGTAGACCAGGCTGGCCTCAAACGCCACCACCGCATGTCTAGTTAAGCATTTTTAATGATGTTTATCTTTGGAACTCTTGCCATGTTATGTATGAGTAATGTTCTGGAATTGTAATGAAAGTGGGTAAATTTTTTGGACAAAATTTCAATAATAAGCCATATCCTTGTAGTTGTGCTTGCTGTAAAAGTGGAACATTTGGACTGGGGAGAGGGCTCAGGTGGAAGAGTGCTGACCACACAAGCTGTTGACTTCCAACCACAGCACCCATGTGAAGGCTGTGGGGGTGCACACTTGCAATCCTAGTGCACAAGGAATGATGACAAGTGGGTCCGTGGGACTCCCTGGCCCGCAGTGTTGTCCTGGTAGCAAGTCCCAGGTCTCAGTGAAAGAGTCAAAAAACCAAGGTGAGTGGTTCCCAAGGAGCCGCAGAAGAATACACACCACACAATGAACACAATGAAAAACATGTATGTCATTGAGATTTTGGAGACCAATTGGGCTCAGATATGTAACTTGGCTTGCAATGTACTTTAGTGAAAGTCAGAGGAAAGCAGCTAATTCACTCGTGGTTCCTGGACATCTTTGCCAAAGTGTTGTCAGTTAATATCTTGTTACTTGTGGTTTTGTTTCTGCTCATAAATTCATCTGTAGGAGAGATCGCTGTCTTGCTTTCCTTTCTCAGGAAAATGATCTTAATCAAGCTAATTAGTGCCCTGTAAGACACAGAGAGGTGCTGCTGATAGGAGCCTGATAGGAGTGCACGTGTCTCCTGCAGCACACTGGAAGTGGGTGGAAGGCATTGGGCAGAGAACCTTTTCCACTCTTCCACCCCATACCCATTTCATTATCGTTTTACAGTTTAGCAGAGGGAGCAAGTGGGTGGCACTACAGTTTACGCCCTGTAGTAGTCTGCTTCTGCATGCCACGTGCAATCAGTCAATCCACGGAACTTCTATGTGCATTTATCCTCCTTGGTCTTTGAAATGGGGTTTTACCTGGTCTCAATAAAAACATCATGTGTTCTGGGTTGTGTTTGGTCTCTTTGTTTTATATTCATTTATGTTATATGTCTGCATTAGACTCCATACACTTTTGTCTCATCCTTGGTCTTTGTTACCAAGTGTCCACAGTATATTTCGGCAGGAGGGAATCCTGCTTATTTATGCTGGCCCGGTTGGAGGACACAGTGACATTGTGGCTAATCCCTCAAAGCTTTCTCCTCTGGTGGATTTAGATGTTGAACCCACTGGTGGATGGTGGAACCCTCTGGAGTTTCTGGTGGAAGAATAACTTCCTCTCTATTAGACCAGGTTCTTAGAATGCTTCTAAAACTGTAGTTTTTTGCTTGACACAGTTTCCCCCTACATGCTAGAGACCTTGCTGCATAGGTATTTTGTGGGTCACAGTCACAAGGGCTTCTTAGCACCTGCACTGGTTTTGCTCTTTTTAACCCCACATAAGTGCACACATGGACAGCAACTGGCATGTGACTCCCATGTGCTTTATCCTGATGAACTTGTTGCTGGGTTGTAAAGTTGAGCACCACGAGATTATATGGGAATGAATCCCCCTCCGCTCACACCAAGTGCAGATGTCAAGGAGGCCTTTCACTGAGGATTAGAAATTGACCTGAGTTTGAGAAGATGTGCTGGCAGATTGTACTCGGTGGTCTTGAAAGGCTGGTGGGGAGTGTAGTGCTCTGATTGGCTACCCACTGGGACATTCACAGGAGAAGGCTGAGAAGGGCAGTGTGTGGAGGATAGGCTCAGTTGTGTGGTTCTTCCTGTCAGAGTTTGAACAACATCACCGGCCTCCAGAATTCCCACAGAAGAGCTGATGCTATGAGATCTGGTGGGTTAAAGGAAGATGCAGGAGCCATTCATGAATGCTTTGATTGTGTAGTAGTTGTATCTTCTTAAACTTAATGTATATATTCTTTGGGCCATAAAACTATGAAATCCTAGGAAGGGAGGCAGGTGGTAACTGCCTCTGACAATAACAGAGGTAGCTGAGGGGCAGGGGGTAGCTAGAGAGGTCAGTGAGAGCCTAGAGGGGGCCATTATTCATGTACTCATTAAAGATAAGGGTCTAGCTCTCCCTTTGCTTCCTCCCTACACTCTTCCCCCACAAACCACGACACGTTTAGTTAGGTTTTGAGATGGATTCATCTAGGAAGGATTAATAAAGACTGCTCTAATAAAGTCTTCAGGTTGAGTCCTAAACATTTGCTACAAATGCAGAAAAAAGTATATACTAATTATAGTTATTAACTTACAAGGTCAGAAAAGTACAGCTAGTGAGATCACCGATTTATTTACTTATTTAAAAATGCATTTTATTATTTTATGTGTTTGAGTCTTGTTTTCACATAGTTAAATGCAGCATGTGTGCTGTGTCCACACAGGCCAAAGAGAGTGTTGGATCCCTTGGAACTGAAGTCACAGACTGTTGTGAACTACCTTTACGTGCTGAGACTCAAACCTGGGTCCTCTGGAAGAGCAGACAGTGCTCTTAACCACTGAGATATCTCTGCAACCCTGAGAGGACAGATTTAAATGGATGCTGTGTGGTATGACAGTTAAGTTGTTTTCTCAAAGCAAGAAGTAAAATTCTCTTGATCTGTATTTGTTTTTCTGTGCACACAGATAAAGAATCACAGATAGGAGAATTTCACTTTCTTGCTTTAAGAAAATGTGTGTGTGTGTGTGTGTGTGTGTGTGTGTGTGTGTTCATGTGTGCATAGGAATAATAGTGTCATCTCCTTGTGGATAAAATGAGGACTAACTGTAAGTTGCTTGGCAGAGTATCTGGCACATACTATGAATGTCTACTACTGTTGCTCTGTCCCTGTATTATTGGTATTTGAGTATAAAATGTCAGCGTTTTATGTCTCCCAGTGCTGTCATCCAGCCTTGAGCACAGGCCGAGACTGGTTGTAAACCAGTTTCAGACAGTTGCTCACTGTTGTGTTCAGTGCTGGTGTCTCTTGAGATTCCATGAATTACCTGTCTTGATGAGAAGTAGTTTTGCAGACAGAAAATAGTATCTCTGCCCTTGTAAGCTATTTTTATTTCAGCCCACAGCTATTGTGGTAAAAATTCACTTCCGTCTCTATCGTAACAGCTCACTTGACTCCTGAGTGTTTTCTGTAGGTCATGTAAAACGTAGGTGATGAATGAGTTCTGTCTCATAGTTGTACTTGAAGAGGAAAAAGCCAAATTACAAGTGTTTCATTATCATAGTTTTCTGAAATGGACTGCAACATTCAATATTTCCATTCATCATAATTATTAGATATATTTATGAATAGGCTCGACACAGTTTTAGCAAACAGCTTTGAGGTTTGTGTAATAAATGTATAGAAGATATTTGTTTAGGGGTTATTATGGGGTTCCGTACTTTTCTAAATATGAATTCTGACTGATTAGAAACACAATAAGATCAGAGCAATAAAGTAGAAACTGAACAAGTTTCAGAGAATATCTTAGAAATGGACATTTAATTGGAAGCAGCAGAATAATAATGACCTTCCTGACATTATTTGTCTTTGTTAGTGTTCCCAGAGTTCTGCAGCACAGTTTAATTTCACAGTGTTGTACTGTTGGCATAGTGTTTTTGATTAGAAATTCCACATCTATTTGAGAATGTTCCATCCCTTTTTCTTTCAAACAAAATAATAATTCTCCTCATCCCATTTTTCTTTTTGGTTTAAGGCACATATGCCTTCTTAAATGTAATTTTTAACTTAATAAAATGTAATTTTTAATGCATTCAGCTGCATTTGCAGTGCATTCAGCTGGCTTGTACTATAATCTAACCCATAATGTTAGTAAAGAGTTGACTGAGAGAAAAAACTTTAATTAATCCTTTCTTTTATAAATTTTTTCTTTTTTTTAATTCTCTGGGATACTGAATGTCAGTAAAAAGAAAGAGTAAAACTTATTTTGATATACTTGAGTTTCAGTCTAGCACTTTCATTTGATTTGTGCTAGCTGCCTGTGCTAGATAATCTGGTGCTGTATGACGCCAGTGCTGTCGGTTGTCTAATTTGTGGGCGGAATATTACTGCCTCTTTCTGTTTGGCAAGGTCATAAGTGTGTGCACGTTTGCCACTTGAGGGCTTCAAGTTCACATCAGACTAAATTTTAGTGCCTTTTTGTTGATGAGCTCAATTGGCTTTCGCCACTGCAGCATGCTATAAAGTAGTAAGGAAGGCGATTTTTTGAATTAATAAAGTGATGGATTATCTAATTACAAAGTGGATATGAGATGGCCGCAGCGTAACTGACTGCATTACTAGATGATTCCAGTGACTGATCAGATGGGCCTGGGTTCCATTAAAGGGAAATGTGCTATTAAATATTTAATACTGCGAGCCGGTGGACGCGCCAGGACTGCTAACCTCCAGGCACCCGGTGCACATACCTATGTGTTCGGTGGTAACTGCTGCAAGAGACATCGCAGCGTGCTTAGAACAGCTGCTGGAAGTCTTTGTTGTTGGGATCTTCCTTCTCTGCTGTCTTAAGTAAAGCAGGCAAACAGCCAAGATACTTAACTGCACAGTGATCCTCGCATTCTAATTATGAACCGGTGATACACTCATGATTTATATGTTTTTTCTTTATTATAATAGATTGAGTCCCCAAGTAGATTCAAGAGACATTTATTCTCAAAGATGCGCATCAGCCCTTCATGGAAAGTGATGTTTGTTGGACACTTGGGCTTTGAAGACAACACAAATCATTCCTTGAATTTTAATGATGCTATTTATTTATCATGTTCTTCAGTTTTAGCCATTTGGTTAATATTTCTCTTCATTTATGTGTAAATAACCTGTGATGGGTATATGTTTATCATGGCTAAAGACCAGGTGCCTTCTAGGTTCTGAAGGTGGGAAGGATAATTACTGACGTCTCTCTCAGCATTTAGGTCTGTTGTTTTGGTTAAATGTATGGAGTGACTGTTTGCCAAGCCTTTAACTTATTTGTTTGAATGTCTAACTTGCCGTTAAGTCAGAGAAAGACGAGCTTTTGAAGATGGCAATACAGTGGTTGTGAAACAGGAGAGGTTACTGTCACTGCTAAACCCTTTTGTTTAGTGGCAAATCTTTCTTCTTAGGATACCATGTCACTATGAGATGTGACCAGGATTCAGGAACTGCATTTAATTGGAATCCCTAACAACTTTCCTGTTTAATGTTAGCCAAATAAACTAATACAGAACAGTTAGGTGTCTTCTGTTTTGTGGGTATTATTTTAATAAATATTTAAAAACAGTAAATTCAGTCTATAGGTATACACTAGACAGAAGGCCATCTTTAATATCATGGCACAATTTATGCAGTTTAGTAAATTAGCTGCCAGGTCAGTGTGATACAGAGACTACTATCTCAGGAAATGAAGACTTGCTGGATTAATTACCTTAGGGCTTGGGAAGCCTTTCTGTAAGATGCACATACATGACTGTCATTGCAGATGAATTTGTGCGTGTAGTCTGTCTCTGAGGCAGGTTTTCAAAAAATAAACTGTTTTAAACTGACAAGAAAATTCCAATTTTTCATCAATGACATTTATTTATCCAACCTCTTGATTCTACTGTGCCAGATTCCCAAATACTGGGATTACAGGTGTATTCCACCACACCCAGTCATTCTGATATTTTGAAATCTGTAAACCAAAACGGCAAAATGTTCTTCATTAACATGTGCATTACCTCACAAGCTATCAACTTGATTTTGCTATCATAGGCAAAAGCCAGGGCCATGAGTTAGGGAAGGACATAGCTGTGCACTAATGAAACATTGTTTGTGAACACAAAATATCAGTTTCCGTATATTTTGAATATCCTAGAATGTTCTTCTTTTAGCATGATTTTCACTTGCAGCCTATATTAGAGCAGATGGTGGGCCAGATTTGGCCCGTGGGCCATTATGTGGCAATCTATAAATCTTCTTTGTAAGCCATACTAGGAAACAGAATGACTGTCAGAAAAGTCTTTAATTAAAAAAAAAAGTAGGAAAAGTTTTACATTTCCTAACAATTTAGTTTTATTAGTTCTGGTTTCCAGTTCTATTTACAAGCACATGTATATAGACAAATAACTGGTTTGCCTTTACTTTTAACTCTAAGGTAATTTAATTCAATAATTAAAAATTTTTAATTATAAATACTATAGAGATGCAGTTGTGTTACTAAAAACAGAAAGAAATTTGTCAAATAGAAAAATATATGCTTATTAAAAATAGAGAAAATACATATTTATTAATGTCTTGTGTATTTAAAATATATTCTGTGTTTACACACACACACACACACACACACACACACACACACACACACACACACAGAGAGAGAGAAATAGGTTCTCAGCACATGGTCCTGGCTGGCTTAGAACTTGCTATGTAGACTGCCTAGAACTCACAGGGTTCCACCTTTCTCTGCCTTCCAAAGCATGCACCACCATGTCCAGGTTATTTTTAAAATGATCATTATTATTCTGAACAGTGATTATCAGAGAGTGGGGCGGGAGGCTGAATGAGAGATGGGGAGTCTTACATGCGCCACCTCACAGTACAGCTTTATTGGTTGTCTTCTACTGTGGGTTCTGGGGAGTGAACTCAAGTCACTGGGGTTGTATGCTACTGCTTTTGTAGACAGAGCTACCTCACCAACCCTGTTTATTTTGTTTTTATCAGACAAGGTTTTGCATCGTAGCTCAGCCTGTCCTGGAACTTTCGCTTCATGTTGCTTTCTCCCGCTTGCTAGGATTACTGGTGTATATTCCCATTTTTGGATGTGTTTATATTTTTTAAAGCTAAAGGTATTATATTTTGTTATTTTTCCTGATGCAAAGTATAAAGATATAATTTTATGTTAATATTAGAAATATCTAGGTTGCATATGTTAGGTTCAAAATTTGTGTGTGCATGTGAGTTTGTGTGTGCTATTGGTTGGTACACATGCATGTGCGGACCAGAGATTGATAATGAATTGCTTCCTGTGTCTCTTCTCTACCTTAATTTTTGGAAACAGAGTTTCTCACTAGTTCCCAGATTGGCCTACAGAGGCTGGCCTCACTGGAAGTCTGCCTCCCTGTATACTGGGTTACAGACCCTGGTATACCAGGCCTTTATGTGGGTGCTGGGGAGTCTGAACTCATATTTTTATAGCATGTGCTTTTACCCACTGAGCCTCTCTCCAGCCCCAGGTTCAAAAATTTTTTGTTTGATTCTTTAGATTTTTAAAATTTTTATTATTGCCCTCAGACTACATTGTGATTTGTGTATTTCTATTACATTTGAGAAGAGCATTTCCTCACAAATGTATTTTAGAGGTGTGATGTTAATAGTGGCAAAGATTGTCATAAATTGCACCATTGCATTTTATAATAAGCAAGAGAAGAGTTATATTTTTGAGATTAGAAATCATTTGTTGCCACTTGATGTGGAAAATAATGTGATTTGATACATTAACAAAATAAAGAGGTAACTTTGTTTCTAAGCCAGATTTAAAAAAAAATATGTTCTGATCAAGGTCAAAGGCCATCTCCCTACATCTACAAGTAGAGGTTCAAAGATATATTTTCATTAAAACATTTATGTTCATTGCTCAGTGTTGCATGCTCTAAGGGACATATCACAGTTAAGTACTGGTCTCTGAAGCATGCTTAAGAAAAGCCAGAAGGCCACATCATTCTCAACCACACTAGCTGAAAGTCTTTTTAAAAGTTTCATGTTCCAAGGATGAATTAAACTGTCCTGGTATGACCTGAAGCTGCCTGTCCCTGGGAGGGTTTCATTGCAGATCAGAGTGGGGATGCTGGGATGGGTTGTATCAGTATACAGGAGGGCCAGATGATAAGTGGTGTTCCCGTGAGGTTTGTGAAGTTGTCACATTGATGAGGTACATCTGGGGGGGGGCACGGGCTTTTTACTTTCCTTGTCTTCTGAAGTTTTGCTTCCCACTAAAGTTTCAGCTCAAGGCTTCACTCAGATCCACCACTAGGGCTGGTCTTTTGCTTTGTAAAATCAGTCACCAACGGTGTTTTCTGCTGCAGACTTTGGTGACTGCATTTCTTCAGCTGTGTGCCTTTCTTTCCCCGGATTCTCAAGGAGCCTGTGAACCTCAAGAATACATATTTGTGCTTTCCTCTTTCCTTCGTGCAGCATGCCAGAGTAAGATAGTATTCAGCTGAAAGATCAAAGAAATTATCCACCTCGTAACTTGCCCCCTCTCTCCCATGATGCATCAGGTGCTGTGCAGAAAGCTGAGTTCATTATGTTCTGCTCTGAGACACTCTTTGTTCCTTGATTCTGACTAGTGCAGGACCTACCCGCTGAATTAAAGTGCGGGAACACAAACTTGCTCAACTAAAGTCACACCAGCTCGTCATCCATCTTTTTCCTTGTATTGAAAATCATCTCTGTGAGAGATGAAGAGTATTTGATGTAATAGTATTATTCCAACGGACATCTTGACATCTAGATTAGTTGTTTCCACAGTGAAGAATTTCAACTTCAGAGATTCTCTGTGCTTGAATGACTGTGACTTGCCAAAGCAGCTGCACACTCTCACTTCAGGTATCTTGATTATAAACAGAATTTATGAGTTACGCACTAGCAATATGTGGAGTCGTTTGTAGTTCCAGTGCTTTGGCCCATTTTATTCCAGGAAGGCAATGGGTATTAGATGTGGTGTGGGCTGTTGGTGAAGGGGCAGTTGAAGGATTGGCCTCAGGATACCCAGTGCTGCCCTCTGAAGTTCTATTTTTAGTATTTTATCATGCCACAGAGTGTTCCACGTCGGAAGCCACAGTCGTCTCCTCCAGCAGCCCTCTGGGTTCCTGCGGTTGTTACGCCCTTTGCAGGTGAGGCAATGTGTGTGGGGATCAGAGCTCTAGCCTGGCTTTCTCATCTCAGAGTTCCTGCTTCCCTGAATCCTCCACACTGCACTCCCTGTCATGTGAGTTCTGTGGTAGGGCTCTAATTGCAAAGGGATATAAACCACAGGAGCAAAATCCAGAGCGACAGAAATAAGAATATTTGCTAGTATTTCTCTTTCTGGCAGGAAAAGATCATTATGGGAAAAGCAGTAGATTTTAAAATGCCCTTTCTCGCTGTTTCTTTGGAAGAGATCAATTGTGTTCTCCCTCCCTTTCCTCTAGGCACCGTGGGTGTGGTATGTTGGAAGATGCTGTATTTTTCTTACCAAGTGGTTTGCATTGCTGCTGCTGCAGAGTCCATGTAAAAATAAAGGCAATTGAAGTAGAATTTGCATGGGGATAAGGCTGTTTTTTGATATCTGAATTCTATAGCCTGGACATATTATGTATTAAAACATGAATTATTCAGGAACCCCCCAGCATGAGTCTGTATTGTTTCTAGGCCATTTTATTGGACATAGTTTCTCTGTAATTCTGTAGATAGATATTTTGTACATTGAAACGTTTTATAATTTTATTAACTCTGTATACAATATAGAAGAAAATCCTCTTTGGTAGTTATACTTTTCCCCCCTTTTATGAGTATTTATTGACCTGAGCATTTATATTTATTAATAGCACAAGAAGAACATTTTACAATATCAGCTTTGACTACGTGCTTTCCAAGAAAAGAAAAGCAGGAACTCTAACACATTTGACCAGCTTGGATGATGATATGTGCCATTTCATGTTTTGATTGGCATTTGGCTTTAATCTTGATGCTTATAGAAAACCTTACCAAGTTCTGCACTGTTCAGGAAGCTCTCTCCTTAGGTTTTCGTGTGTTAACATGATAAATTGGATCGTTCTGTGTGCAGTTTCCTGCCTTGCCCTCTCCTGTCCTTGGGGTAGGAGCACAGTGTACTGGTGACCTTGGGTCTTGTTTCCTCTTGTGCTTGAACATATCTTCATCTTTCTCTTGCAGAGGGAAAGTTATTAAGCTGTGTTATTTTAGTGTGCATCAGTCTCCTCCAGTAAGAGACATGCTATTGACTTTCTTGTGCTCCAGTTTCCCAAATTTCCAAACAGAGGTATGCACCTCAAATGTTTCGATCTTACTTTGTGATGTACAACTTCTAGAAGTCCTTCGGCTGTTTGCTATGGCACAACCTGCTGTGGAACAATCTTTTTGTCCAGTATGAATATGTATTACTTTCAGTGGTTAATAAAGAGCTGACTTGCTGATAGCTAGGCAGGATTTTGTGGATGGAGGAATGCTGAGGAGAAGAAGGGGCGGAGTCTGAGGAGTCTGGAGCCAGAAGCATAAGGAACATGGGAAGTTGGTAAATGTTGTGAGTGAGCCTTGGGCGGCACATACAGATGGGTTAATTTAAGTTAGAAGAGCTAGCTAACAAGCCCAAGCTATTGACCGAGGATTTATAACTAGTAATAAGTCTCTGTGTGGTTATCTGGGGAATGGCGGGCGGGACAGAAAGCCCATCTACGTGGCCGTCCCTGACTAGTTCACCATGTCACTTTACTGGCTGTCTTTTGCTGATTTACCTCTCACTGTTGGCTGCCAGGGGTTCACTGCTGCAGCTTTATCTACCTCCCTGTGCCTTGACAAAACTCCAGGTTTCAGTTCTAGCCTTGGTATTCTTTTTTCCTAAGTTCTAATTCTGTATTTTGTAATTAATGAAGATTTTTCACCTAAACAACTTGTCTTTACTTGAGACTCAGTTTCTAAGTCCCTCCTTCCAGAGAAGCATTCTCCTCAAGGCATTCCTGCCTTTCCTCTGGCAGTCTTGGTATGGAATCATGCAGGCCAGGACCTCAGCAGGCTTCTCTCTCTCTCTCTCTCTCTCTCTCTCTCTCTCTCTCTCTCTCTCTCTCTCTCTCTCTCTCTCTCTCTCTCTCTCTCTCTCTCTCTCTCCCTCTCCCTCTCCCTCTCCCTCTCCCTCTCCCTCTCCCTCTCCCTCTCCCTCTCCCTCTCCCTCTCCCTCTCCCTCCCCTCCCTCCCTCCCTCCCTCCCTCCCTCCCTCCCTCCCTCCCTCTCTTCCTCCCTCGTTTGCTTTCCTTTATTATTATTATTTTTTGGCTCCTGCCCTAGTAAGCAGTGTTGCGCCCTTACCCATATCACACTTCATTTTTATAAACTGATGGTAGAGAGAAAAACAGATACCCAAACCCAAATCTGATCATTTAACACCCTCCCACCCCATAAAAATGTCTACTAAGAGGGCTGGAGTGAGAGTGCTTACTGCCCTAATCAGCCTAAAGGAATTGTAGAGAGACAGGAGTTGCTGAGATTCACTCTCTGTGTGCTCTGACTCCTCCACATGTTAGCTTTTCAAGAGACTGAAGCTTTTCCTTATCCCATAAAAACATCAATGCATTAATGGTGGCAGCAAATGGGGGTGACTTGAATGTGTTCTCTGGAAGAGGGAATTGTCTTTGGCAGGCCGAAGCAGTTTTTGAATTAGTTTGTAAAGCTGATCATGGATATGAGGACACACAAGCAGAAGGCACACTGTGTGTCTGCAGCCGCTGCTGACTTGTGGTGTGTGTGTGTGTATTCCGATGTGAGTCCATTTCAGCTCCGAGTAATATTAATCCTCTGTAGTAACTGAGTATATTTTTCTGCTTTTTCATTGACGTTGGATTTTATAATTAGATAATTACAAGTATGTGATCATATTTCAGAAATCCACTTATGCTTGCTAATGGTTGCTAAGGCTTTGAGGGTTTTGGTTTGTATAATTAAATCACTTCCTTAAGAGGTGAAGGTAGGTTGGGGCTCCTGAGGTCAGTGGAATCTGGCCTTGTTGAATGAGAGCCTTTCTAGTATTTATATAGAGAAGCTATGATCCTACAAAGATATTCTTGTTCTAAAAATATTCCTTCCATACCAGTAAGGTTAGAATATTTCTTACTTCCTACCACCCAAGTCTGCCCAAGACTCACACAAAGTCTTTTCAGTTTTGTGGACACAAGGCATTGTGCTCCTGTAGTTAAAAATATTCTCTTAGTTTATTGGAGTAGAATATTTTCTTTATGACAAGAAATGTTGAGACTTGATGATTTCGTTGTTTAAAAATTCTTTTGAAAATTTCTGGATGTTTTTAATTATAGAACACAGTGGGGCTCACAGTGAGTGGGGCAGTTTGATTGGTCACATATTTACTAACAGCCACCAGCATTGTCCTTTGACAGTTCCCTTAAAGCTCAGTTCCTTTCCTTTATTCCCACATTTGTTAGCATACCACCTTCCATTCTGCCTGGCAACTCCCTTTATACACTTCAAACAGTTGCCACCATTATTGTAATCTGCCAGAGAATACATGGTACACTTATAATATGTTGAGTATGACGAACAATGGAAAACTGATGGTGATGGCCACAGTCCCTCAAGGCACTTCTGTGTAATTATGTTTTAGTTGTTTGTATATTTATTTCTTTTAGTTCTCCTTCAAGATGGGAAAGAAGCTAAAATCTTAACTTGCCTTTTCCTGTTAAGTGATGCAGGAAGAGGAAATACGAATTTGCTGAACCATGATGACATTAGCCGTTTCCCTCTAACCTAAATTACCTAAGAGCCACACTGCTTAGTTTCTACCGTATTTCTTCAGTTCTTTGGTATACATCAGAAATAAGAAGAGCTTGTGGATGACAAATCAAACTGCTTTTCCTTTCCTTGTTATCACTGACACACAATGCTAAATGTTGTAGTAACGTAGGAAGCAAGGGAAAGAGTATTAACCCTCCCAAACAAGAAGCCAAACTCAAAATAGCAATATCATACGATGCTTAATAGGAAGAATGGTTCATATTTACAATTCAAGATATTACAAAGGCAGCCCAGGATTTTCTGTTCAATACACTGAACAGAAAACAGCTGTTAAGCAAAGACAGACTAAATGACTTCAGTGTGAGAGAACTCATTGCAGCATTTCCTTATACTCAAAAGTTTCCTGTTGCTTACAAATTGAGAAAGGATTGCAATGTCAACATTAAAGGAAGAAGAACTTCAAATGAGCACTCAAACTAGCATCCATCCAGAAACAAAGAAAATGTACTTATGCACCTAGGATTTTGAAAGGCAGTTACACTAACATATTCTAAGAAGCATTCCATGTCTGTGCAGTTAACAGAACATCAAGGGAGTTTCTAAAATCAATATGTATTTTTTTTAAAAACTGTTTGAAAGCATTTAATGTTAGCGATGAAATATTCTCACAGGCTTTGTCGTTCAAAGAACAGGCTAAAATTCTAGCAAAATGATGCACGCTAGCATATTTTAACACAGATGGGAAAGCAGAAGGGTAAGATATAGGCAGACAAAAATATAAGAGCAGGCACTTGGGTTTGTATTACTCTGCTCCAGTCAAACAAGATCGCAGCAAACTGTCCAGTGCAGCCTGCAAGGCGAGAGCAGAACTGAAGTTGCAGTGAGTCTCTCAGTGACAGCTGCCTGCCGAGTGGAGCTGTGAACACGAGGACTCTCTCATCACCGTGTACCAGGTCGTAAGGGTCAGGATCTGTCTCACTCCTTACATCGGTGTCTACTGTGGCCAGTCTAAAATTCTATAGAAGTAACTGGGCCCCAAAACAACATCTAGATGAAAGCAACGGGACTCAGGAATAGAGATTTCCCACAAAAGCGTTTCCTGGGACAGGAGTGGGGTTTTGTAAAGAAGATGTCATTTGCTGAGACATGGCTTTCCCCAATGCTCTCTTTCATGAATGACAATTTGGCACAAGAGGTCTCACCCAATTTTTGAAATGTAAGGACAAATGAATCCTAAATATGTGGTAATAGCCATTAAACAAAGGAATGGACTCTGCAAAAGGAAAACAAACAAAGAAAGAAACAAACATCAGAAAATGCAGCTGCTTTCCAGACACCAGGAACAGCATCTGGAGATCCAGGTTTTTGAAACGGGGGATGAACTTTCTAGAACAAATCTTTCTGAGTAACAAGATTCATCATGGATCTTGTTGAGCTCATACTTTCACTAGACTGCACAGTCTGATCTATTGTTTGTGGAAAGTAAATATTTGTAAGCAAAATTTTCAAGTAATATATACTATGCATGACTGCATTTAATTTTGTGTTTATTATTTTGCTACAAAGACCATTAAAAGTAATTATAATAACCCACCAGTTCCAACGAGTGAGATCTGCTCTTTATTGTCTCTTTAGTTCTGTTTTCTTTTTAGTTGATTCATGACAATGGAATATATTTATGCAGTATAATGTGAGTTCTAAATATATACATACAGAATGTAATGATCCAACCAATCTGTTGATTCTTCGGATGATGGGAGGCAGGCTACAAGGATGGACAAAGAGAAAGGATGCTCAAACAATGTGAACAGAAGGCACACTGTGTGTCTGCAGCCGCTGCTGACTTGTGATGGACTGGAGCCTTCAGCTACTCGCTCTGTGACAAACAAGCCTGCTCAGGTTGTCAGCATTCGCTTGATGGAGCAAACAGAGAAGTGCCCATGTTGACCTTTTCCACTCTTATCCTGAAGACTGCCATTTTCCTACTTCCCCATCCTGACATGGTAGGGCAGAGTCCAGCCGAGGTGTCTAGCATCTGTGAAACAAGTGTTTCAGAAAGAAGATAGCCAGGTTAGGATTGCTAACTGAATACTTAGAAGTGCACAGTGCTGGTTGGTTTTTCACATGGGTGACAGTTAGGGGACTGCCCTTGTTTAGTGTGAGACAAGTTCACACTTAGCCCCTGACTGCCATCCTACCTCAGCTTCCGGAGTGTTGGGATTACAAGTATGATCCACTGGTGGGTCATACCTAGCTATTTTTAAAATTTACATTATTAGGACCCCCCCCCCCCACATACTGTCACTCAAATTAATTCTGCCATGATTGGCTTGTGAGGTCAGCTTTGAATGTAGCTAGAATGACTTGAGGTCTTTCAGGAGGAGCCACGGGGTCACAGTGATTTAGGACTTGGTAGACTTAAGACCATCGGTAATGGAAGTGTCCAGAATGAGGAAGAAAGAAGGTCAAAGTGATCCGTATCTGCTCTGAGCAAGTGTTCTGCCTAATTTTATAGTATTCCACCTTAAAAACTGCCAAGAACTCTCATTTGGGAACTTACTGCATTGTACTTAGACATGCAAGCTTGTGTTTGCACATGATTTACAAGGAAGGCAATACTAAAAGTGATTATCTGTGAAAAACTGGGTGACCCATGGTTCATCTCGCTGTTTAAATATTACAGTTTAGGATATAGAACATGGCTTGTTTAATTCATGACCATTAAAATATGAAAAATGTGTTACAAACACTTTCGAATTTCTTTCTTTTTTTTTTTTTGGTTTTGGTTTTTACGAGACAGGGTTTCTCTGTATTGTTTTGGAGGCTGTCGGTCCAGCCCAGCCTCGAACTTACAGAGATCCGCCTGCCTCTGCCTCCCGAGTGCTGGGATTAAAGGAGTGCACCACCACCGCCCGGCTCGAATTTCATTTTTAATTTAAGGAACACAACTATATAGGTACAGTAAAGTTTGAAGATATGTTTGTTTGAATATTTCTGTCTCAACTCTGATGGTTGTAGGCCTTTGATCTGATTGGTCATTAGTACAGTAGTGGTAGTTGTGTGCTATGGCACCACAGAGATTGTTCATCAAATATATCGTGTGAGTATCTGACTTCCCAATGCGATGTAAAGTCTCATGAGACGGAAGTAGTGAGAGCCTCAGGCGGGATCCTGGTTGATGGCTACCAAGATGTCAGGAGAGGGTTGACTATCCTACTCATGCGCTAAGACAGAAATCGTCGGACAAGCTAACTGGAGATACTTTTGCAAGAAAGGAGCCTTGAAGTGTTTGTTTCATTTATATTAGACTTTCTAATTAAGGCATCTGTGGAAATTAAAAAAACTCTAGTTTCTAAATATGGCTGTGGAAGCACACATGTTAATTTCAAATTATAATCTTCAAATGGACTTATTTCCCTTATCATCTCTCTCTAATATTAATTTTAGCATATTTATGAGGAAGTGTCCCTTATCTGCATGTTATTAAATGAAGCAGTCGGACTTGAGCATTAACATCTTTTCTGCTGTAATAAAGCTGTGAAATTAGCATGCCCCTTATATCTTATGTTAAAGGAGAATTTGTGTTACTGTGAAGATAACAGGGATGCTCTTATCCTGATCCCTGTGCTGAAATGAGGTCCTCTGTAATTCTCTTGAGTTACTGAGTGTCACATTGTCCCAGCAGCAACTGTGTATCTTGTGAGGTTTTAGAACCACCTGTGACGTCGACTCTGTAATCATCGTTTCAGCTACTAAAGACTGTTTCTCCAAGTGGGAGCTCCACCCTGGACTCTGTGAGAGATCCCGACCTCTCTCACAGAGGGCTGAGGCAGTTTCAGGGAAAGTGAGTTCTTCTGTCAATAGGTATTATTCCCACAAAGTCATGCATCTTACGTAATTGTCTCAGAATTCTTCCTGCACTTCTGTGCCTCTTGAAGCGAGCAAGGTGAAGCACGTCTGTGCCGGTGCTCCCCTGGGAGCTGCCTAGGGCTACTTATTCTGGAGTTCAGCAGAATAAGAAATGCCAGCGTGTGCGATGTGGACCTGGGAGATGGAGGCAAGTGGATCTCTGTCAGTTTGAAGCCAGCCTGGTTGATTTTAGGCCATCCTGGGCTATACAGTGAGGACTACCCCAATCCCCCCCCAAAAAATTCAGCAAAGATCGAATTTAAACACCCTTTTGTGGTACACGGAAACAAAACTATAACTCAGATTCATCACAGGGCTATTCCTCTTCAGATAAAAATGGATTAGTTTGTAGGCCTTGGCTTTAAAGCTGTGGGATTGTTGAAAAAAAAGTGTTAAATTCAAGCCCAGTGCCACAGATTTCTGTAGAGATCAGGCAACACAGTGGTCTTTTGCAGGTTCTGGCAACTGTGAGGCTGGTGCGAATGGCTGGGCTGCAGGGGACATGCCCACCTCCTGCAGGCTGGACGGGCACATGCTACGGGCAGCCATTCAGCTGAGCTGAGATGATAAAACCTCCGTGATGCACTTTCTTCTCTCTATTTTTTCCTGCGTAGGAAACGTATTTTCTTGTGTTTTTTATTGTTGTTGGTCATTTAGTATTATGTACTTCTGTGGCTGTTTGTCCATGAAAACATTTCAAATTTATTATTTTGTGGTGTGCTTTGAAGTTTTTTAAAAAAATTAAATTGTATTTTCTCCTTCGCTGTGACTGCCTCCATAGAAATTTCTTCAAGTTTATTGTATTTGGATGCTTTATATAGATATTTATTACTATATTTTATGTAGGAAGTCTTTTGAGTGTGTTTTACATTTTCTTTGTTACCAGGATCTTAGTTTTTTTCCTTAGTTACTTTATTTTCTTAGTTACCAGGATCTGAAATATAGGACTATTACTCACATACATGTTAGTTTTGTATACCAGTAAAAATATTATGCTTTGTTCTCTGTTAAATACTTTTCTATCTAATTTGTATTAAAAGTTTTGATTTTACATTTTATTTTTAAGTGAGTATACTGCCATATTAACACGTTCTAGACTTGTTATTTCCAATTGATTTTCATTCTGTAGTATGTAAGCTTTAATGATTAATTTTTTTCCCTCCCCAGAAATCCATAACTTTCAAATCACTTTGAACATGTATTATTAGAAAGCAGTTTTATAAATTGCCTGCTTTGTTTCTTTGTATCTTAAAAAATGTACCTTATGTTCCATTGTATATTTTGTGCCAGCAAATATAATACTTTTGTTATCAGAATTTCATTTTGAGGGCATCAGAACATACACTTGACTGGAAAGCCTGTAGTAATAGTGGTTACTGTTCATTGAGGACCTAACCATGGGCTATGCTGTGTTTTAACAGTGTCCTTTTCTGTCTTTTTCCTTTCATACTATGATGTTTCTTAGGAGGCTCATGTATTTAGAAGACTTTTGTTGAGTCCACGTCAATTTGTCAGTTTGAATTTACTTCCTTAGTCGTTGAAGAAGCATTTATCGAGCCTCGGGTTGTTACCAGCTCTGGGTCCTGTTCCATAGATTCATGTATATGGTCTGAATAGTATTGTCATTTCTCTCTTTGTCTTAATGCTTGCTAACGTTTTCAAAGTCTAGGCTTAGCTTTTTTGTAAGAGTTGGAGTCGTGACTTCATTCATTGGGTCACTTTTTTCACATGGTAGCTATTTGCTTGGCCAAAAGGAAATCCTCTTTTTAAAGTGATCTATGAGCAGGGCAGCATGCTGCCCAGGTTCCTATTATTGTCATTGTAACATCTTCACCTGCTCTTTATGTGGCTGGTTCCAGCTGGTGAACACTTTCCTGCCCTGATGAATTCTGGTTCAGTGCCCATCCCCATCACCATCTTACTTAAACTGTATAAAGCATAAAGAGAGTTTATGCTGTGAAAAACACCTCCATTTCACATGGCCAGTCCCTGGTCTTGTGGCCTGTCTCCTTTGGGGGATTCTACTTCCATGAGCTGTTTCAGTTCTTCGACGGCCGGCCTCCCTGTGGTGGGAAAACAGTGGACCAATCTGGGTACAAATCCAACAGGAAGGAGGGAAATTATTTGTTTACTTAAGCATAGTCTCCCAAATTAGCTATGACATGGCTTGGGTCTGGCTGACTTTCTTGAATTAAGCTGTAACCAATGGATATTCAGCACTTTGATTTGTTTGGCTTATCTAGTAGCTCAATGCAATGCCAAAGGCTTACACACAGACACTGAGAATGACACCGTGAAGACCTGTCTATCACCTAGTGTGTGCCCCCACCATCCTTGCTCAACGACTATCCCCTTCTCAAGTTTCTCGGATACTGACCATCTGTAGTACATACATATACTACTTTGTTTTGGATTACAGCCACTTATTTATTTATTCATGCATTTGCCAGGCATTTACTTGGTGTCAATGATGTTGCAGGCACTGTGCAAAAGAAAATGAAAACAAAGATTAAAAAGATATGTTGGGTGCCTTAGGGAGTTAACAATGCACTTCGTATGATTTAGTCTTTGAAAGGACCATAAAGCTTAGAAGATGTCAGACTTAACGCTGTGCTCCTTTGGGCATGCTACGATAATTTCCCACAAAACAGGCTCATGATATTCTGAAGTTTGTGTGTGTATCTTATAAAACGCGGTTTTATTACTTTACATTTGCCAGCTAATACATCTTACTTAGTGACCATTTGTTCAAGCTGAGACCTTAGAGCATTCCCAGTCTGTATGGTTCCCCCTGATTCTCATAGGAAGTATTCTTTCTTTGTCAGGTTCCTAGGGAGCCTGGAAAGTCTCCTGGCACTCAACTTGACCCATGTTCTCTCACAGGTTCTGTTTGGTTTATCTTGGCTAAAGTACAAGCACTGGACAGTGGGCAGGGAATTGTCTAACGCTTGCCCATTTGGATCTCGTGAATAATGAAAATGTTTGTGCTGTGAATATGGGAGCCAGTTTTTGTCTCTTTATTTTATTTTATTCATACAAGTGTTTGCCTGCGTGTATGTCTGTACTGCAAGCATGCCTGCTGCACGATAAGGCCAGAAGATGGCATCAGATCCCCAGGAACAGGTGGTTGTGAGCCTTCACATGACTGATAAGAATTGAACCCAGGTCCTCTACAAGAGAAATAAGTGCTTTTAACTGCTCAGTCATCTCTCCAGCCCTTTCTTTCACTTTTTAGATAGTGATTTAAAATAACTTAAACATAATAACTTCAGATTAATGAATGAAGTAATGGGTTTCACTGTATTATTTTCTTTGTCAATTCATATTTGGTTTGTTTGTAAGAGCTTATATAATTTTCCCTTAATTTCTTATTCATGTTTAATTGAAGATTTGGGGTTAGCTCTTCATGGACTTTTCCTTTTGAGACTGGTCTTTGTTTTTCTGTTTTCAGGGTTTCTCTCTGTATCCTTGGCTGTCTTGGAATTCACTCTGTAGATCAGGTTGGCCTGGAACTCAGAGATTTACTTGCCTCTGCCTCCTAGGTGCTGGGATTAAAGATGTGACTGGTCTCATTTTAATATTTGTCACACAGTCATGATTAGTATTTATCATCAGGAGAGGACTTCTGTTTCTGGAAATCAACTATCCTTAGGATGTCTAGAACTCTGAAAGAAAGTGAGCTCCACTTACCGGTTGGTCTTTTCTTTCTTTGCAATAAGCCCAGCCTTTGGTCCCGAGCTTGCTGTAATTGGTAATGAAAATGTAAACTGATGTTCTTGGAGGTGGAGGGTAAGAACCATCATCGGGTGTTGGCTGGTGCTGGCACCACAGCCTCCATGTGTTATATTTAAAATGTTCACAACAGTTCTTGTCATTATCCTTTTTATCATAGGAGAAGAATGGAGGCTTTATTAGGCAAGGGATTGAACCTGCCAGAATCACATGACAGACCTAGGCTCCTGACCTATTGGGTCACCGATCTCTCAGGCCAAGTCAGCTCTTAGTCCAGAAATCACAGAACTATTTAAAAAAAAAAGCTCATATTCATAACATGCTACATCTAACACCTCCAGAAAAAGCTGTATAGTATCCTTATCTGGAAATATTTTATCAGAATTTGTTAATTTCTTCCCATTTTCCCAGTTAGGCAATTTTGGGTAATTTCCTTAACATGGTCTGTGATAGGAGCAGACCGTAGAGTAAGTTACCACATTACTGTTAGCATCTCTGAGTGCCTAAGTACCTCATCTGTTAGTACACACAGCTTTGTCCACACCACATGTGGACATGTAAAGTTTCCACTGTGTTTGAACATATCATAATCTCTTTGAAGCATTTGTTCAGGTCTGTAATCTCAGCCACTTAGGAAACCGAGGCAGAAGGACTATAAATTCAAGGCCTGTCTAAGGATATACAGTATTTAAGGCCAGATCCTGTCTCAAAATAAGATGCAAAAAGAGAGATGGTCATATAGCTTGATGGGTAGAGTACTTTCCCAGCATGTGTGAGGCGCCAGTTTCAATCCCTGCCACTGTAACAAAACAAAATCTTTTTATTATCACAGAAAATTTAAATAGTAAATAAAAACCCAGACTAGAAATTCAAGTTCTGCAGAAACCCCGTTCTTTACAGGTCACCACTGCTAAGAACTAGGTCTCCATCTATGTCAACATTTAGTATATACACCTGAATATTCACCGCATTTAATTTTCTTTCAGTAGCTGTGAACTCTTTCCTTTGTATGAATGCTAACATATAGTTACAAACAGTAGTATGTACATACAAAGTATTATTAAATCCCAAATTTGTTTTTTCTAACATGGGATAAATAAATAGAAACGAAATTATGAATGCAGATTTTGCATTTACCATGTGTTGTTTTCTAATATATATAATGTATTGGTTTAGTTGCTATCAGAATTGTGTGAGAGCAGCATTCTCATTCTCTCTCTCTCTCTCTCTCTCTCTCTCTCTCTCTCTCTCTCTCTCCCCCCCTCTCTCTCTCTCTCCCCCCTTTCCCTGCTTTCCCCTCCCCTTCTCCTCCTTTCTCCTTTTCTCTTTTTCTCTGTCTCTGTTTCTGTCTCTCTCTTTCTCTGTGGATTTTTGAGACAGGGTTTCTTTGTGTAACAGTCCTGGCTGTCCTGGAACTTAGTTTGTAGACTAGGCTGGCCTGAGAACTCAGTGATATCCTTCTGCCTCTGCCTCTCCAGTGCTGGGATTAAAGGTGTGTGCCACTATGCATGGAGAGAGCATACTCTTAAGACAGAAACACCATTATTCTTTTAATTTTTTCTATGCTTATATATTGTATAAGCAATGCCTCTTTTTAATTTTTTGTTTGTGCTGGCTTTAAATCTTGCATATTTATATGATAAAACCATGTGATTTTTAACTTTTTCTCTCTCTACCACTGAAAATTTGGAGGCCCTGTCAATTATAACAAGATCTAAACATTGTCTGTGGCTTTCGATTGCAGACACGTTTCTTTGTCTTTAGTGATGGAGTGCAATATAAGGGATGTTACATATTTTGATGATTGACACGTTTCTTTGTCTTTAGTGATGGAGTGTAATATAAGGGATATTACATATTTTGATGATTGACACGTTTCTTTGTCTTTAGTGTAATATAAGGGATGTTACATATTTTGATGATTGACACGTTTCTTTGTCTTTAGTGTAATATAAAGGATGTTACATATTTTGATGATTGACACGTTTCTTTGTCTTTAGTGTAATATAAGGGATGTTATATATTTTGATGATTGACACGTTTCTTTGTCTTTAGTGTAATATAAGGGATGTTACATATTTTGATGATTGACACGTTTCTCTGTCTTTAGTGTAATATAAGGGATGTTACATATTTTGATGATTGACACGTTTCTTTGTCTTTAGTGTAATATAAGGGATGTTACATATTTTGATGATTGAGTCATTGTCATTGTATAGTGCTGACATTTTGCCTTGCCTTCTTTAAGCCATTGAATCTCAAACATTTTCATCTGGTAGAAGTGTATCTTAGACTTTATCAGGGGATAATGCCCATCTTGTCACCATTACCTGGTGGATGAATGCTTGAACTGAATGTGACAGCCCTACCTGACCCGTGGATTGTATGGAAAGCTCAAGACAGTCCTTATGCTACTCAAAGCTCTATTCCACATTCAGGGACTTCAAACTTAAACCAGTTCATTAGTTATTTAACACGGTTTTTAAGCTTTTCTGCCATAGACAAAAATTAATATTCAACATTTAGAATTGTTTTCAATTTATTGCCTTTGTAATCCTTGATAGAATATGGCTATGGTTTAGTGCCTTTCCTCTTGCCTGATGCAATATTTGCTAATTAGTGTTATTTTTTTCTCTAAGTAAGAGTTTCTTCCTATTATGGAAGTTCTTTTCTATTTCTGGCTTGTCTTTTCTAGGACTGTCTGGAACTTACAGGTTGAAATAGGCAATGAAAAGCTTATGTTGTTTGTTGTCTTTCTGGAAGAGGGTGCATCAAGAGAGGAAAAGAGCGGGTTTACTGTTCCACTCCTTCAAATTTGAAGATGATGGAATATTCATTATATGAAAAACACAGTTTTAGCTATAATTCCGAGATAGTATTGGCACTTAAATCCAAGATATCCTATTAGCAAACAACAGAAATTGTGACTGTGTGTCTCTAAAATAGGGATGTTATTGTCCTATGAAACAAGGATGGACGCAGATAACATGAATGACTCAAATAGAAATCTTGGGAAAATTTTTTTAATTTAATCAAAAGGCCATGCTATTCTAGGTAGAGACACCGCTTCCTCTGACTGATGCCATGGATCTGTGGCTTTCACACAACAGGAAAATCAACAAATTGCTGACTTTTGATGCCATTACAGAACATTTTTTTTAGTGATTTATTTTTATTTTATGTGCATTGGTGTTTTGCCTGCCTGCATGTCTGTGTGAGGGTGTTGAGCTCCCTAGAACTGAAGTTACAGACAGTTATGAGCTGCCATGTGGGTGCTGGGAATTGAACCCAGGCCCCCTGGAAGATCAGCCTGTGCTCATAACCTCTGAGCCATCTCTCCAGTCCCTGAATTTCAGAATATTCTTAACTTTGTTAAGACCTGTAGGTAAGCTATTTGGAATCTTAAAAAAACCAGCCATTGTTGCCCCTGGCTACAAGCAAGACAAGTTCCTGCCTTGAGTATGATGGCTGCTGTTGGTTCTTTCACCTTCATTTGTTGAAGATGCAGTCTCCACTTTTTTGCTCACTGACTTTCTTTAGGCTAATTTTCATACCTCCTACTGTGCCAAATGGAGATGCTGAGTACAATATCCTTTTCATCTGCTCTCTTTGACCTCTCCAGGCTTCCAGCTGTTGATGTTCTGTTATCTAGTCTTTTCCATGACTCGATGCTGTGGATGTTCTGTTATCTAGTCTTTTCCATGACTCGATGCTGTGGATGTTCTGTTATCTAGTCTTTTCCATGACTCGATGCTGTTGCCACTGGCTCACACTCCACTCATCTATTAGTATCATCCCCCCTTGAAGACGATGCTTATTTGTCCCTTATTCTCTGTCTTGCATTGTTTTCTTTCTTAGTGTCCTCTTGTGGAGATTCAACTCTTAACCAATTATTACCTGTTTCAGATCACCCTCCTGAGTTACAATCCAGTATTCCTAACTGGTTGCTATTCAATATGCACCGTAGCTCATCGTCTAGATTAAATAGCTTGGATGACCACCTCAGACTTAGATCCACATATCATGTGTTTCCCTTACTGTATTTACTTAGTTTTTCCACTGCTGTCTAATTTCAGTACCCAGAAACCTTTGAGTATGTCAGCATTCAAAATTCTATTATTTTAGAACTACCTCTATAGAATGTGTTCCTTTACTGGATAGTTTGGTATTTAATTAATTACTTAATATTTCATCCAAATTAAATGAAGTTAAAAGTATTTAATTGTATAATATTAATTATTATTAGAGTTTTTGAGACAGAGTTTCTCTTTATAGCCCTGGCTGCCTTGGAACTTGCTCTGTAGATCAGTCTGTCCTTGAACTCACAGAGAAATGCCTCTGATTCATGAGTGCAGGGATTAAAGGCATGTACCATCACTGCTCGGCAATATTAGCTATTATTAACAACATATTTAATTCTCTTCAGTGGGATGAGTGACAGTTTCGCTACTGAAAATGGGAAGATTGACATTGTATACAGAAAATACCATTGTATGCAGTTTTAGGATTATATTTTAGAAAAAATACATAAAATTATTTACATATGTGTGTGTGTGTAAAATATGAATCTGTAAAAAGTAAATAATTTGCACATGTCTACACTGGCTGTATAGGTTACAGCAGGTGTGGCCCAGTTTCTTCTGTCACTTTGCTGATATTTTTTTCTTTTTTCTTTTTTTGAGACAGGGCTTCTCTGTATTGTTTTGGAGTCTGTCCTGGAACTTGCTCGGTAGACCAGGCCGGCCATATAGAACTGGCTTATTTAATGCATGACCATTAAAATTGGAAAAATGTGTCCACAAACACTTTCGAATTTCTTTCTTTCTTTTTTTCTTTTTTTGTTTTTTGTGTTTTTGGTTTTTATGAGACAGGGTTTCTCTGTATTGTTTGGAGGCTGTCGGTCCAGCCTGGCCTCGAACTCACAGAGATCCACCTGTCTCTACCCCCTGAGTGCTGGGATTAAAGGCATGCACCACCAATGCCCAGCAATATATTTTTCTTACAAAGCCATTTTTGTCATTGTAGTTATGAGAGTTATAGTTTTTATTCACATTATTTTTCAGGACGTTCAGCATTCCTCTGCAGCTGTGCAAAGTTGTTGCAAATCAAAAAGAAATGATTTGCTTACAGCTTGAGTTGTTAGGGGAAGTGCTAACATCTTTGGGTAGTCGTAAACACAAGTTGAGAGCAGAGCAGAATCCATGTGCTTCCACAGGCGTCTCTGAGACTGACAGTTGCATGGAAATTGCCCCCATCTGCCCTAGCAGTCTTCGTGTCCTGACTTGAGAGTGGCCCAGTTCATATCAGTCTCTCCTTATATTCTCTAGGTTCATATAAAGGGATCAGTAAAGCATATGTGTCCTAGTGTGCACCCTACCCTACCTGTACACATATACACCAAAACAAAATACCACCATCAAATTGTGGAGGTTTCTGGAGGCAACTAGTCTTCATTGTTCACCCTTTGGAGATTGATTTTATTCTCCTTTTGATGAATTCTGACTTTTTTGCTACATGGCTACCACCTCAGTTGTCTTACGATTTATTTTACTTGTTCAGAGAATTGAGTTTTCTGGATATTATAGCTATAGCTTGTATTGGTGTCAAGGTCAAAATCTTTTAATTTTATTGATGGAGCTGGTATTGTAACCAGAGGGTCTCATGTTGTATATTTAAATCTTGTCATAGTGCTTAAAAACTGTCATATCTTGGCTTCCTGTCCAGTAAATATTTTTATTAAATTCCTTGGATATATCTCATTTATTTTTCCTTGGAAGAAATATTACAGAATATCACCAGCCTCATGATCACAAATAGATTGTTGCCATGGCAACCTGGCAGTTTTTTTTTTAATATTAGAATTTTCTTGTTGAAGCAAAATTATGACACTGGGGGCCTTTTCCTGATGATGAAAACTTCATGCTGTCTGTTACAGTTGGAATTATGCTGGATCTAAACAGAACTGCTCTGATTTAGAAGCAAATGTTCGTTTCCAACCTTTGCTAATCAGTGGCTTCATTGCTATCTTAAGAGACCCATACTTTCTTAGCTGTAGTCATTTTTCCCCATTGTTAGACACCAGTGAGAAATCCTATCTCTGTCTCTGACATCACAGAGCTTTTCCTCTTACTCACTGCAGTGTGTCCTAGAGTATTGGTTGGGTTCCCTGAGACTGGTTTCAAAGTTGTATGTAGGAACATTAATCTCTGCCTTATGGGCTTGTTTTATTAAATTATTGCTTTTTATTTACAGAATGCACAGCAATAGTAAATATACAGTAGATAGAATTTATGTATTACCTCACTTAACCTCCATAAGTAACTGTCTTTTGTTAGCAGTTGCTGTGCCAAAATAATGTAGGGGACATAGGGTTTATTATAGTTCATAGTTCCAGCTTACAGTTCATCATTAGGGGAGTCAGGTGGCAAGAAAGTACAGAGGCTACCATAGCAGAGAGGACATAATAGAGGCTCCCATAGACAGACCAGAGAGGATGATCCCAGAGACCATCATAGCCACAGCAGAGAGGACAATTATAGAGGTGTCCACAGTCAGAGTAGAGAGGATAGATGCGTGCTTGCTTCTTCTTAGCTCCATGTTTACACAGGCTAAGATATCCTGCTCAGGGAATGGTACTGTCCACAGCTAAGATAGGGTCTTAACATCAATCAATTTAATCTGGCATCTCCCCACTTCACGTACCCATAGGCCAACCTTATCAAGACAATCTGCCATTAAGTCTCTGCCAGAGTGTGTCAAGGTGGCAATTACAATCAACTATATCAATAACAATAAGAGAAAGACATAGCATTTTCAGTTACATGTGAAGATGTTTATGGTGTGTGGTGGTTTGAAAGAAAATAGCCCGCAAAGGGAGTGGCACTGTTAGGAGGTGTGGCTTTGTTGGAGTGGGTGTGGTCTTGTAGGAGGAAGTGTGTCACTGTGGGGGTGGCTTTGAGGTCTCTTTTCTCAAGCTTCCCTCAGTGTGACAGTCAGTTGACTTCCTGTTTCCTCTGAGTCAAGATGTAGAACTCTCAGCCCCAGCACCACGTCTGCCTGCATGTTGCCATGCTCTCCACCATGATGACAATGAACTGAACCTCTGGAACTGCAAGTGAGTGCCCTTGATTAAATGTATTCTTTGTAAGAGCTGCCATGGTCATGGTGTCTCTTCACAGGAATACTTAAGCAAAGCTGAAAAGAGAAGACAGCAAAGATGATTGCTGTATACTCAGAGAGATAGCAACACAGCAATACTACAAGGAGTTCACCAGTTCAGCTGCTATAGAGGCCACTAAAGATGAGGACTGCCGACTATTAATTGAGCTAGTTGTAAGGAATCATGTGTTGATCTCTTCTACAACACTTTAGTGTGATGATTGCTGGACCTTTGTGAGAATGCTGACTAGGAATGGGTAAAAAGCTTGAAGTGTTAGTTGGAAGGCCAATGCATTCTCTTAGTGTCTCTTAAAGAGCCCGAGTCAGTGAACCAATAAAAATAAAACGTTAACAATGAGTGGATGAAAGGGTTATTAGTGATGAAGTGAGGGTTCTGAGAAGTTGACAAGAGGGGATTTGGTTGTGAGTCCCAGGACAGACACTTTCCTGGGCTCAGCTGTGGGCTGTTCCCCCTGTGGGCTGTTCCCTGAGGGGACTGGCAGGTTTCCTGGAGTAGTCTCTATGGGAGGACAGCCACTTAGCTCCATTATGTTGCTTAGAGTACACAGTCCTCTAGTTTTTTAACTTGCCTTTTGATAGTGCCTTAAGTCAGTTTAATAAGGTGCACCCTCCTCCCTCTTACTGTAAAGCAGCCTCCTGAAATCTCAGGTTCACCAAGTGTCCAGAAAAATCTGCAAAATACATACAACATGGAAATGAGGTTGGGAAAGCACATGATTTGTTGAGCAAATGGTATAATGTGTAATGTTAGGGGATAAGTTGTATTAACCAGCCTAGGGATTCATAATTATCATCATGTATGCAAGAGTAGCACACATGCTTCACTTTTGATTTTGAAAAATAATGCAGGGTCCCAAACCAACGTGGAGAGTTGTAGTTTACAGTGCATCATCAAAGGAAGCCAGGGCAGGAGCTCAAAGGAACCTGGCCAGAGACCTAGAGGAAGCTATCTGCTTCCCATGGCTTCCTTTCTTATGCAGCCCAGGGCCACCTGCCTAGGGGCGGTCCTACTCACAGTGGGCTGGGCTCTCCCACAGCAATCATTAGTCAAGATGATGCTCTGCAGACTTGCCCACTAAATTGAGGTTCCTTCTTCCCTGATGACCCCAGCTTTTCCAAGTTGACAAAAACTAGCCAGCTCCAGTGGTTTTTATTTTGTTTTAATTTGTAGTAGGGTTGAACCACAGTCCTCTGGCATATTGAGCGTCCTCCCGGTCACCAAGCTACACTCCCAGCCCCGTACAGTCCTTTTGTAGTGCAGACATGATAAGGAGATGGACCTTCATCCATCTAATACGAGGTGTTTGAGATTGGTGTTTGGGATCCTCCATGTTGTTATCTGCAGAGTTTCCCAACTCACGTATCTGTTTTCAATCTTCGACGTTTTCTTTTGTGGTACCAGAGATGAAACCCTTGTGATCTGTACAAGCTAGGAAAGCACTCCACCCCTGATTTATGCATTCAGCCTGGAGTATTTTTTCCTTTCATTTTTAAAATTTAATTAATCCTTTTCTTTTATATTACTTGTGTTTTTGTTTTCAATACATCCTGACCACAGTTTCCCCTCCCTCCCCTCCTCCTAGCTAGCCTCATCTCCCCTCTCCCCCAAATCCACTCCTCCTCCATTTCCCTTCAGAAAAGAACAGGCTTCCCAGGGATATCCACCAAATGCAGCATAACAAGATACAATAAGACTAGGCATAAACCCTCATATCAAGGCTGCGTGAGTCAACCAGTAGGAGGACAAGGGTGCCAAGTGCAGATGAAAGGGTCAGAACCCCCCCAACAGTCCTACAAAAACACCAAGCTAACAACCGCAACATAAATGCAGAGGACCTAGCTCAGACCCACGCAGGCTCTGTGACTGCTGCTTCCGTCTCTGTTAGCCCCCATGAGCCCCGCTTAATTGACTCCGTGGACTGTGTTCTCCTAGTGTCCTTGATTCCTCTGCCAGGCATGAATCTTAACGCTTATTCCAAGCTAAGATATTTTCTCAGAAGTGGTTATGCGTGGACTTAAGTGTGTTCCTGTCACCACCCCACGTTCCCTGCCTGATGTCTGCATCATTTACGCAGTTCTTTGTGTTGCTTTCTGTTGCAGGTTCCTGTTTTAACATGACCATTCTGCCCTTGAATGCTCTCAAGCAATAGGCTGCTCCTTGCACTTTAAAGGAAGGTTGTAGTATGTCATGCTTTTTACTGTGTCAGTACTTTTGTGCAGCATATGTCTACAAAAATTATATTGTGCTGTGCTGAGTGATTGGAATGTTGGAGTGGGTTTTTATTAGCAATATATTTGCTCATATAGTGATCATATCTTTTTTAATATGTGACAGTTACAGTAAGTTTAAGATACAGACATATTGGATTGGTTGTGGGAGGTAGAAATGCCTCCTTTACTACCTACATGCATGATAATCAAATTCACTTTTCCCCAAGACCAATATTTCTTTCTTTCCATTGTAATTAGGTTCCTCATTCTGCAAGTTAATTATGATTATAAATATTGAATACTTGGCATGTTTTCTCAAGTATGAAAATAAAAGCTTATACTTAATATGAAAACTCAGCTATACATAGGTCCAGGCATATGGTTGCTCATGTTGTCTAAGTCATCGGGGCCTTTTGTCATTGTTGTGACAAATGTGCTCAAAGGGCTCCCATGTCAATTCTTTCTATGTTCTTTATAAATAAAAGAAATGCATTTTTAAGTTCATGAATTTATAATTTACTCTATTGTACCCTTATTTGAAGGTCTACATATAATTTCAGTTTGCTTAGCTGCCCATGGTCTCTAAACATTTGGTATTGCATTTTTGACTAGAAGCCAGCAGCAAATTATACTTTCCATTCAACTTTTAGCTTCTCTCCCTCCTTGGAGCATGATCTACAAAATACACTCATAAAACATGGCATTTGAATTGCAAATTTGTATGCAGATATTATCTTACAAGTAGCTGAGAAAGCAACCAAGAGGGAACAATTCTCTAATTTGTTAGCAAGCTGTATACATAATTTGTAACTGATGTTCAACTTGACCATGCGGTCGTTGATGTTTTGTAGATTTGTAAATAACGGCATCTTTCAGCCTTTCTTTTCTCTTTATTAACCGACACCCACATATTTTTCTTTTGCTTAAGGCAAAACTTGTTTTTGAGTCAAAGGTGATAAAACATCTGCAGTCCCAGCACTACTGAGACCAAGGAGCACTGAAGTTCGAGGCCAGCCTGGGCCAAGCCTGGGCCATGCAGCTGAAGTGTGTCTTATCAATCCAGCTTCCACAAACAAACAGCAAAGCTTCCTTAGTTGTCGCCACAAACTAGCAAATGGCCTTATGATTTTAATTAGAGGATGGTACATATCATTTTATGTTGTGAAAAACTGACCTGTTATAAAAGATGTGTATAATGTTAGGAGATACTAATTGTGAGTTCTTTTCAGAAGTTTGTAGCTGTTGATCAAGGTATCAGTGTGGTAAATTCTGAGGAGTGTCTATGTCTAATTTTTTGGTTTTTTTTCCAGAATATTGATAGATCCCACCCCTTCAAGCTGGGGAAAGAGAAAGAGATGTTGTGTGTAGGGATTGGTTATGAGCATATATATTCTTTATATTCCTTTACTCTATCATAGGAGGCCTGGGTACTTTTATTCATCTTGCCTTGCTACTTGTTGTTTATAATTGGTAGTAGTAAAACTAAAATCCAGACTTTGGTTTAAAAGAAGTGGCATGAAGGATTGCCCAGTGACTCTGACCCTAACAGTGTGCTGATGTGTCTAACAGTCCCATATTCGGAAGCCAAGCCTCTCTTTGTCAGCATAGTTTTATGTTTGGATAAGTTAATGTTTTTGCAGATGGGTTCCATTCACGAGGAACCTTTCTGTAGAGGAACTCTAGTGAATCAGTAATGTTAGAATGTTCCCTCTATAGCCTTGGATGGAAAACTCTGAGCTCTTCCCTTAGCTTCAGAAATGGGAACAGAAGCAAAAACAAATAGAAACACAGAGTTCTTATATAAGTTTTTCTTTTATAATGACACCAGAAAATTCAGGTAACTATGTCTAAATCCATATATATATATAGTCCCTACTAAGGGACTCTTCTTTCTATCTACTGGCCTGGCATTGCCTTGGATTTTGCTATGGACTCTATAAGTGAATTCACAGTTACTTTCAGAATCCTGGCCACTAGCAATATGACAGTCATATGCTTTCTATTTTTCTCTCGTTAAGAAAAAACAAAAAATACAAGCAAACAAAAACTACCAAACAACATTACCTGAGACAGACAAATAAAGACACATATGAATTGAGATCAAATCAAAATGAGTGCATTTAAAATTATTATTTATCTTATAATTTGGGGAAAATATTCCCCCAAGATCTGCAACTATTTTTTTTTTTGAGACAAAGTTTCTTTGTGTAGCCCTTGTAGACTTACAACTCACAATGTAGTCCAGGCTGATCTCGAACTCAGAGCTCATTTTGCCTCTGCTAACCTGCATGATGGGATTAAAAGTGTGAGCTACTACACCTGGCTATAGCTATAGTTTTAATGGAAGTTAGTGGAAAAATGCCTCTCATTTGAATTTGGAGTCTGAAAGTTTGATTATCATACATTTTGCAGGCAGCAGACCATGTCTGTAAATCAACAAAAGTGAGAATTCTACCATCTGCCAGGTCCTGAATCAGGTGAATATTACAGAGATTAAGAAGAGCATTGTCTCGGTATTCACATTTTTATTGATTAATTGTTACCAAAGACAAATTTCTAAAAGAGATTTTTGCCCAGCTATCCCGGGAGTTGATAGACAAAAGGACTAATTTTCTGAGTTTTTGAGTACAGAACATCAGTTATGACTCTCATGCTTAGAAGTTGGCATTGCATGAAAACTTGGGCAAATAATTTGTATGGCAAATTTTAAATGAAATAAATTTGAAATCTAAGACAATGGAAAAATACTTGCTTTTTAAGAGATGTTGTCAGGAATAGTATGGTGATTTGTGAGTATTAGATTTTTTTTAAGTGCTAGCATGTGCCAAAAGCAAGATTTTATTATTATCCTTTATTAAGCTGCGGTATGTGGGAGAAGGAGAAGGGAGAGGTGAGAAGGAGCGAGTCAGGGAGAGAGCACACATTGCTTTTGAGTCAGGATCTCAGGATCCTCAGAGACCGGAAATTTATCTCAGGGTCCGTGACATCCAGAGTCTACATGAATGACCTTGTGGTGCTGACTTTAGGAATCCCGAGCAAGGTGCTTTCTTTGTTCTGCATCTGCTGTGTCTGCAACATACGCCAGAAACAGAGGTGCTGCAGCCCTGGCCTGTTGGGACACCTTAATCTAACCGCTGAAGTAGCTGATCCCCATCGTGTGACAGTTCGGTGTGCCCCTGTCCTTGATGCTGGTGCTGAGGAAGGGCTCACAGGTGACACTGAATGCATTTGCCTAAGAATTCATTTCTGAGGAATTCATGGAGTCTTTTTTTCCTCCCTGAGTCAGTTATTTTTTTTTAATTCTTTATTGTTTCTCCTCATTGATTTGCTCTTTTAACTACTTTGCATGTGCTAAGCATAAACATTTGATTTTGTGTAGTGCAAGTGCATTTTGTCATTTTCAAATCAGCTATGGAAGCTGGACTATTACTGACCTGAAGGTTGCCCACAGGTCACAGTTATCATGGGTCCTGAAACCTTGATGTGGAGGTGGTTTTTGTTCATGACTCGATTGTGTGTATAGTGGGGATATACATTTTAACAGTGTGACAAGCAGGGATGCTCATAGGTTTCTGTGAGTGCTGTAGGTTGAAGCACAAATGGCCTTGGGCTTTTGATGTTGTAGGTGTGACTACTAGATTTCTGTCTGATCTCACGGAAGAAGCAAGTGTCATTAAGGGACCTGCTTGGCAGAGTAGTTAAAGTTAGCAACTTATTTCAGTTTGAGGCCTTACAGTTAATGTGTAGGTGTGTATAGTGAGAGCTCCATCTACTGGGCGAGCAAAGAGGCCTTCCTGTGGTGCTGATGAGGTGGGGAGGCATGATGACATATTTAGCACAGTTGAAACCCAGTTTAGATAGGGTAAGGGCTCCAGGTTCCTGTATTTCCAGGGTTAGAGCTGAAGGTGAAAACCGCAGGAGGGGCATGAGGATATCGTGGTGCTGATGGCGACTTGTCATACACTAATGCTGCAGAACATTGTGCTCAACCCTTTGTGGATTCTTGGCTTTACATTCTTCCAATCTTACTTATTGTATATAGAAAGGCAAATGACTTGCTAAAAATAACAGGTGACAGCTGGGCATTGGTGGTGCACGCCTTCAATCCCAACACTCAGGAGGCAGAGGCATCCTGGTCTACAAGAGCTAGTTCCAGGACAGCCTCCAAAGCCATAGAGAAACCCTGTCTTGAAACACAAAAACAGAGGAGTCCAACAGAGAAAGTATTGACAGTCTCTAGAATCTGTGCTCATTTTTTCTTTTGGGTCTGGAAATCAGTGTTCATTTCATTAAATAGTTAACAACGGACACAAATCAGGTTGATTTATGATATTTTTCTTAGTAGCATTTGTTGATTGTTTAGCAATTTCAGTTGTGAATACAGTTTTTACCATTTTTCTTATAACATATGTTGGAACAGACGTCTTGTCTGCTAGAAGCAGTATTGAAAATGCCTATATAACAGTAATGGTGATACAGAGATCATCTGCAGCCAATCAAAGAATTCAGCCTCTGTATTTCATTTATCTTCATCTGTCTGAAGTTCTGAGAAAAAAAAGATGCCGAAAATAAAACAAGGTAAGAAAAAAGACAAAAGGAAACCACATATGGCTTTTTTTTTTTGGACTGAATTTGGGATCTCTGCATTGTGTTGTGTTCAGTCGCCATTGCTTGGTCTGCACAGCTGCATCTACTTGCCCTACATCTTGCAGAAGTATCTTTCAGGCAGTTGATTTTGTACGTATTGTACAAACACAGAAGAATTCACACATTGCTTCCTCCTCCCTTTCTCTTAGCACACAACAGGGTGATGTTCAGAAGCATCCTTGTCCCCTGATGCTAGAGTCCTTTTGTTCTTTGACCTTCAGCGGTTGGGTAGGAGTTATGTCTCTAGAGCAGTGATTCTCAACATTCCTAATGCTGTGACCTTTTAATACAGTTCTTCAAGTTGTCGGGACCCCCAACCATACAGTTATTCTCATTGCTACTTTATAATTGGAATTTTACTACTGTTATCAATTGTAATGAAAATTATTTATGTTCGACACCTATGAAAGGGCTATTAGACCTCCAAATGGGTCGCAAACTACAGGTTGAGAACCTCTGTTCTAGAGCATTCTGTTGGACGGTGTCATGAGGCCTCTCCTCTTGTTGTAGTAACAAAGGAGCACCTGTGTTAAGGAGTCAAAGCCTTTTCCTTCTATAATGCTTAAGCCCAGGATGTGGACAGCATGTATTAAGTTGCAACATTAGTCTTTTTAGGCAGTTTTATGTTTGTTTGTTTTGTTAGTTGAGTATTTACTACTTAGCAGGCTATACTCTAGTTTTGGGGGGATACAAAGATAACAATGGCATAATTCTTCACCTTCAATGTACTCAGCTTTCGTAGAGAGAAGCACTTGTTTGAAATAAAATCATTGTGGTGTGCTGTCATTAGCTTATAATCATGATTTTCCCATCCATGCAACTAGCATGAGCATTGAAGGCACCATCCATGGGAGCAAATGCAACAGTATGTGGGAAGGTCCTTGCTAGTACCTGGCATGTAGGAGGTTGTCAAAAAGAGCAGCCACTTTTACTCTTAATGACAGGCTGCATAGAAACCAAAGAGGAAAATATGCTGTGGGTTGGTTCAGGGCTGAAGCTCAGGAACCCTGAGTCCAGTAAGGCCTCTTGTGTCATTGGGGCATTCCACCCATCCTTTGCCTTAGATTAATTCTGAAATGTGCTTTCTTGTGACGTGCATTCACTGTGAGCACCTACCCCCAGGTGCTGTGCTTCTAAACATCTTTTCTTCATCTGATCTCTCAGGAACCCGTGAATATCTGTAGAGTGAACAAAATCCTAGGGTGAATTGGTGGCTATGAAAATGTTCCTGTGGAGCGGCACTGTGACTTTAGTCATAGGGTTGCTATAAGTAAAAGATCCAAAGACACGAGGAATGCATCCCTCTGTTGATACTGCTCTACCAGCTGTCTTCCCTGGAGTCTTTACTTTGCTGTGGCAGCTTGATCAAATGCACACTCAACTGTGGTGTGTGCATAGATACTGTAATACCTAATAAATTTGTAAACAAGGCCACCAGGGGTCAGTTTAGTACCAGTTTAAGCAGTAACTGAGTAGTTTTTACTTCTTTGTAAAGTACAGGGAGAATAGAAAAATATCACATACACACACACACACACACACACACACACACACTTTTAAACTCCAAGTTTCACCAGAAGATTGTTTAAAAAAAAGTAGAGACATATCTTCAGCAAAATTTCTTGACTGATGAAGACAGTGCGAGAAGCTAAGGTGCAGCGTGAAAAAGGTTTAGCTCTTGATTCTGACGTGGTAGACCAGTACTTTGAGCTGAACTTACTGTTCCCAGTTTGTATTGCTGTATGCTAGAAGACTCTGGAAATGTGATATGCATTTATTTGACCTTAGCTACTAGGTAGGCTTTGGAGACTACTTTATGTCCCTTTCCCCTATAGCTGGCTGTAAAGATGAATGGCCACTAGCTACAGTTTGCATGTGAAATGTCACTATCTCATAGTTTATATATGAGACTGGACATGAAACGATTACCTCTGGCTACTAATCTTCAAGAGAATAGCCTCTAGCTACTATTTATATTCCCTTGTTATCTTTGTGGGTTTGCATGGCCTTTTCATCGCAACCTAGATGTATGGACTTGGCATTTGTAAGGCTAAGATCTCAAATACTAAAAATTAAGTGTGTGCTGGATTCAAGAATTATCCATGTAGTTACTTGCTGATGATAAGATCTTTCATCAGATAAATATTGCCTTGATGCCTTGGTGTACGTTTCCCCAGACCAATAGCTTCTTACTGTTGCTGAAGACTGTTTAGGGGCCCCTTTATATATTGAACATTGCATCTATACAAAGATGAACCCAAAATATTTCAGGAAAAATTGCATCTGCACTATACCCAAACATTTTTTCTTGACAGTCCCTAACAATACAACAGTGACTGACATCACATTTATACTGTATCTGCTATCATAAATAATCTAGAAATGATTTAAACGGGGGAGGGAATGAACAGAGATCACATGTAGGCACTGTGCCCACTCATGTAAATAATTTGAGCATCCTTGGAGTCCGTTATCGGTGAGAAGTTCTGAACCCATTCCAAGGAATAACTATGATTGGTCACCTAAAGATCTTTATGTGAAGGGTCTATGGGGAATAATAGATAGTCAAACATAGGATATACTTTAAGGATCCTGAAGTTCCTGTTTTATAAAACAGCTGTGTGATGCGTCTTGCACAGGACTGCCCTATCAGAACACTTCACCTTCCCATGTCATTCATTACCTATGACTCAGATCTGCTGCATTTCTATTTTCTGTCTACATGTTTGAATTGAATGATAAGTAGGTTGTAGTGGTTAAAATCTGCCTTTGTCTTGTAAACTACAATCCATTGCATATAATTCTTTCACCCTGGCTTTGGGGAGAGCCATGTCCACTATTGCCACTTGGAGCCACAGGAGATGTGTCTTCCATAAAGGAAGAGAATCTGACCACAAATAGACCACCTTCATCAACCCAGAATCTTCCAGGCCCTAATAGGTTACTGTGCATGAGCCACGGACCTCCCTGCAATCCCAAGAGCACTGTGGGAAACACCATCCCAATAGCCCGTTAAAGATAGAGTTCATGTATTTTCTCATGCCATAGGACACGAGGCTACAATTACCTTGGTACCTAAGCCACACAAAGACATAACTAAGAAAGAGAACTACAGACCAATTTCCCTCATGAACATCATGCAAAAATACTCAATAAAACACTAGCAAATCAGATCCAAGAATACATCAGAAAAAAATCCTCCACCATGATCAAGTAGGCTTCATCCCAGAGATGCAGGGTTGGTTCAACATATGAAAATCTAACAATATAATCCACCATATAAACAAACTGCAAAGGTAAAACCAAATGATCATCTCACTAGATGTTGAAAAAGCATTTGACAAAATCCAACACCCCTTCATGATAAAGGTCCTAGAGAGATCAGGGATAACATGAACATACCTGAACGTAATAAAAGCAATATACAGTAAACCAACAGCTAACATCAAACTAAATGGAGAGAAACTCAACGCAATTCCTCTAAAATCAGGAACAAGACATGGCTGTCCACTCTCTTCATATCTCTTCAGTATTGTACTTGAAGTTCTAGCTGCTAGAACAATGAGACAAGAAAAGGAGATCAAAGGGATACAAATTGTAAAGGAAAAACTCAAAATTTCACTATTTGCAGATGATATGATAGTTTACATAAGTGACCCAAAAAATTCCGCAAGGGAACTCCTACAGCTGATAAACACCTTCAGCAAAGTGGAAGGATACAAGGTTAACTCAAAAAAATCAGTAGCCCTATTATATACAGATGATAAATTGGCTGAGAAAGAAATCAGAGGAACATCACCCTTTACAATAGTCATAAACAGCATCAAATATCTGGGGAATAACGTTAACCAAAGAAGTGAAAGACCTGTATATAAAGAACTTTGAGTATCTAAAGAAAGAAATCAAAGAAGACACCAGAAAATGGAAAGATCTCCCATGCTCTTGGATTGGTAGGATCAACATAATAAAAATGGCAATCTTGCCAAAAGCAGTCTACAGATTCAATGCAATCCCTATCAAAATTCCGGCACACTTCTTTGCAGACCTTGAAAGAACAATAATCAACTTTATATGGAAAAACAAAAGGCCCAGGATAGCCAAAACAACACTATACAATAAAGGAACTTCAGGAGGCATCACCATCCCTGACTTCAAGCTCTATTATAGAGCTATAGTCCTGAAAACAGCATGGTATTGGCACAAAAATAGGCAGGTAGACCAATGGAACTGAATTGAAAACCCTGATTTTAACCCACACACCCATGAATACTTGATCTTTGACAAAGAAGCTAAAATTATACAGTGGAAAAAAGAAAGCATCTTCAACAAATGGTGCTGGCATAACTGGATATTGGCATGCAGAAGACTGCAGATAGATCCATATCTATCGCCATGCACAAAACTTAAGTCCAAATGGATCAAAGACCTCAACATAAATCCACTGAAACTCTTAGAAGAGAAAGTGGGAGATTCTCCTCAATGAGTTGATACGAGACCACTTCTTGATCATAACACTAGTAGCACAGACACTGACATTGACAATTAACAAATGGGACCTCCTGAAACTGAGAAGCTTCTGTAAGGCAAAGGACACAGTCAACAAGACAAAAAGGCAGTCAACAAGACAAAAAGGCAGTCCACAGAATGGGAAAAGATATTCACTAACCCCATATCTGACAGAGGGCTGATCTCCAAAATTTACAAAGAACTCAAAAAGCACATCTCCAAAACACCAAAGGATCCAATTAAAAAGTGGGGTACAGAACTAAACAGGGAATTCTCAATAGTGGAATCTAAAATTTCTGAGAGACACTTGAGAAAGTGCTCAACATCCTTAGCCATCAGGGAAATGCAAATGAAAACAACTCTGAGATACCATCTTACTCCTGTCAGAATGGTTAATATCAAAAACACCAATGACAGTTTATGCTGGAGAGGATGTGGAGAGAGGGGAACACTCCTCCACTGTTGGTGGGAGTGCCAACTCATACACCCATTTTGGAAGTCAGTATGGAGATTCCTTAGGAAAATGGAAATCAGTCTACCAGAAGACCCAGGAATTCCACTCTTAGGCATAAATCCAAAAGATGCAAATTCATACAACAAGGACGTTTGTTCCACTATGTTCATAGCAGCATTATTTGTAATAGGCAGAACCTGGAAGCAACCTAGATGCCCCTCAACTGAAGAGTGGATAGAGAAAATGTGGTACATTTACATGATGGAGTACTATTCAGTAGAAGAAAAAAAATGGAATCTTGAAATTTGCAGGCAAATGGATGGCACTCGAAGAAACCATCCTGAGTGAGGTAATCCAGTCACAAAATGACAAACATGGTATGTACTCACTCATGTATGGATTTTAGACATGGATCAGGGGAGTGCCAGTCTGCAATTCCCCTGACAGAGAGTCTGGGAAACAGGAAAGAACCTAAGAGAGATTTGCATGGTATCCCTGAGAAGAGGAATGAGGCAAGATCTCCTGAACAGATTGGGTGTACGTTGTGGGGGTGGGGTGGGTAGGAGCTGGGAAAAAGAGAGGGGGAGAAGAGGAGAGCGTAGGTCATGGGGGAGCAAGAAGGTTGAGTTGGGGGAAGAATGGCGGAGAAGAGGATGAGAAATACCATAATAGAGGGAGTCATAGGTTTGAAGAGAGATCTGGCACCAGTGAGACGTCTAGCGATCTACAAGGATGACACCAACTGGCAAACTAAGCAATAGTGCAGAGACTACCTTAAATGCCCTTTCCCAATAATGAGATTGATGATTTCCTTATATCACTAGAACCTTCATCTAGTGATTGATGGAAGCAGAGACAAACACCTACAGCTAAACACTGAACTGAACCCCTGGATTCAGTGACAGAGAGAGAGAAAGAGGAGCGATGAGCAAATGGGTAAAGAAAGGATTGGTGAATGCAGCAGAAACAACTGACCTGAACAAGGGGGATTTCTTGGATCCCAGACCGACAGCTGGGAGGCCAGCATGGTACTGATCCAGTCCCCCTGAATGTGAGAGTCAGTGAAGAGGCCTGGGCAATATTTATCCCTGGCATACAAATGGACTTTGTGTGTCCATAACACAAAGAGGGATTCTCTCTCAGCCTGGACTCTTAGGGGAGGGCCTGGACCCCGCCCTGAATGAAATGACAGACTCTGGAGATCCCCTTTGTGGAAGGAAGTGGGGATAAGGTGGGAGGCTGGGGGTGAAGGTGAGGGTATGTGAGAGGAGGGGAGGGAGAGGGAGCTGCGATTGACATGTGAAGCAATCCCTTTTCTAAAAAAAAATGTAAAAATAATGAAAAAAAAAAAAAGGACTCAAGGACCTAGCTGTTGGTTTGTTTGTTTTTTTGAGGTAGGGTCTCCATATAGGTCAGGCCAGCCTTGGGCTCACCATCTTCCTTCACAGCTTCTTCAATGCTGTAATTGCAGATGCTGGCTGCTACCCATGACTTAGAGTGTTTCTTTCTCCCTTCCCATCTCTTCATTTCTATCTTCCTTTTCCTACCCCTAGCCTCTATGCTTTTCTTGGTACTTATGATCAACCCTTTTCCCACTGAGCTGCTTTTTCCTGGCTAAAGTCCACTCAGTTGTTCTTCGCATATGGTTTTCCCCACATAGCCACTTACCTGATTAGTCAGCCAGGAAGGCCTGCGATCCAAGTCTTCTAGCAAGTCAGAGTTTTATGCACTATTACCTTTATCACAGGAATGACACATAGGCTGTGTCATATATTGTTGGAGATAAGCACATCACGAATTCTGCTCACACTCCAGGGATGGGATTGCAGAGGACATGAGCACTGAGAGGCAGCAGTCACAGTGGGGAGCACCCTGGTGAACACCCCCCACACCACACTGCACATGCCTCATTATATCAAGGAAAATGAAGAGAGCAAGCAGGAGAGCTCGGGAAAGGGGGTTAAGCAGCAGCAGCAGCGTGACCCATAGAGGGTACAATCCCTGGGTTTCCCATGGCAGCATTTCTAGTCTTCCAGGCTGATGTCAGGCTCCAAAAGCATCTCTGTTTGCCTTTTCACTTTCTAATGATTTCTGATGTCTCGGTGCCTTTGTCTTTTAATCAATTTAACTGTGTAGTTAGATGGGTGTGTAAATGTATATTTCAACTGTTTACATTCACAAAATGGCACTGTCTTTTCTATGTAATCATTCACATATTAATTTAATGAACATACATATTTTAAGCAGCCACCAGATAGTAATTGCTTTGTACACATTGGCTGGTATACATATCTTCATGATAGTCCTATGAGATGAATGATACAATTACTTACATGTCTTTATGGATGGAAAGTCGAGACCTGGAGATACTGAGTAACATCCCGGGGTGATGAAGCTAATCAAGAATAAAGTTAGTATTTAAAGTTGACTGCTTGACTTCATGCGAATGTCCTCGTGTAGGACCAGGCAAATCACATCTGTGTTAGAGCAGCAGCTGTCTGACTTCATGTGTATGCCACAGAGATGAGTGGTTGTGGTGGGGATGTCCTGGTCTGCACAGTCCCTTTGCTGACCCCTGCTCTTGACCACCATGCTTCGGCCTCACTGGATCTATTGCCTGGCCTTGAGGAGAGAGAGACCCTGTGAATACAGTGTCTCTAGTTCTCAGAAGCCCCTTCTTACAACAGTAGACTTTTTTTCAAAATAAGTAAATAGCGATTAAATTCTTCCAACAAAAACAAAGAGTGAAAACTTAGATGGCAGGTGCATCTACCCGGTGTTCTAGCTTCAGAAGGACATGAAAATTTCTGTGAATGTGGGGTTATAAAGACAGGTTCCACACACATTATATTCTTATCCCAGTGTAGATGGAGTTCCTTTCCTGCCTGGCCCCACATCTGTTTAGACCCAAATAAACATACAGAGGCTTATATTAACTATAAGTTGTTTGACCAATGACTTAGAGTCTTACTGGCTAATTCTCTCTTAATTACTAATCCACTTTTCTTAATCTAAATATTTCCACATGGTCTTAGCTTACCAGAGAATGCTCCAGCTTGATACTCTTTCAGTGGCTACATGCCATCTCTCTGCCTTCTTTCCCCAGAATTCTCATTGTTTGGTAGCCCTGTCTATACTCTCTGCCTGACTACTGGCCAATCAGTGTTTTATTCATCAACCAATAAGAGAAACATATATACAGAAGAACATCCCCCATCATCTCCTCTTTTCTGTCTAAATAAAAAGGAACGTTTTAACTTTAACATAGTAAAATTATATATAACAAAACAGTTATCTTACAAGAATTATAGCTGATAATATTTAGCTTATTAACATTTGGCAAAATTTAAAGAAAATATTTTATCATCTGACTCTGACTGTAAAGTCTTATATGTAACTTATCTTTTATCATAACCAATGAAAACCATATCTATAACTATCTGTCTTCAACTCCATCAAAGACCTCAGAAGGATTATGTATAAACTCTAGAATTGACAGAGACATCTCGCTTCCTGGACAAGTCACCCTAAGTTCCTCTGTAATGCTGGGGCATTCATCTTCAGCCCATAGGCCATAGTGTGTCTGGTAGACTTCTCAACGAAGCAGGAAATTTGAAACTGTTCTGCCTGTATTGACAGTTTGTCAGTCATTTTTTCCTGTGGCCTGTATAATGTTTGGCAGACTCTTTCATGAAGCAGGAACCCTTCAGGATTGTCCCATCTTGTTTTGACAAATTCAGCATTCACTTTCCTGTTGGTCCTGTGTGTCCAGTTTATGCAACATACAGTCAAACAGTCCAGGCAAAAGCAGTTTATAGTTTTGCCATGTTGAAGGCAAGCTCCATAATGAGTTTCTTCAATGTCCATCTTCTTCTCTGATGTAATTGGTGTTACCAGAAGAAGTTGTGTCTCATTGTCATGAAAAACCCTAATAAATCATTTAAAATGTCATATTCTGAAGGTCTTTGAAAGGTTTTGACGAATACCTATCCATTTGAAAATATATATCTCCATATCTACAAAACCTAATATAAGTATTGACTGTTATAGATGACTATCTAAAATTTGTATTTAATTGTGCATTACATTTTAATGAGTTGTAAAAACACAATACCTAAACAAGAATAGAAATATGCATATAACAAAATTGACCTTCAATTTGTACCAGTAAACCAAAATCCATACCAATGTGAAGTATTCATTTCTATATCATCCCAGTGTTCTCAGTAGTCCTCTGTGCCTTTGGCTTAGCATTTCTGGGGCATCATTTGAAAAACTGTAGCCTGGACAAAGGAATAGATTGAGACGTTAGTTATCAGTGCTCTGCCAAATTGGTTGACTTTCACACTGCCTGTGTCTGTGATGAGGCATTTTATTTCATAGGGTTTATAGGCTACTCAATAAAATTTAGATGTGTTTGGACTGGTTGAAGGGACTGTGTGCTTGAATTAGTGAAAAATCTTGAGTTATACAATTTCAAAATGTCACAGAATTGCTTTCAATTATGTACAATAATTTAGGTTTTTTTAATGCATGAAACAAATGTGCACATTTGGAGAATGGAGTTCAGCAACAGTGGCTTGAAGCAAAGCCCCAGAATAAAACACTGAGTTGATTGTCAGTGTACCCACACCAGTGTTTTTTATTATACAACTCATTCTTTCTATAAAAGTCAGGCATTGTGAGAAGTCCAGATGTGAAGCTTAGAATAATAATAAAGTCAGAGAAAGAATACATCAGAGATTTGTAAAACCCAGTTAATATGGAAGTAATTAACTATGGAAATCATGGTATGTTCTTTGACAATAACCTTGAAACTTCATTTTTGTGTCTAATGACTCATAGTACCATAAAAAAGAAAGGGGAAAATATGCTTTCAGGCAGGATATGAAGAAATTTTGGGGCTTTTCTATTTTCTGACTTCCACACACAGGAGTATTCTAATGTGGTATTACGAGCTAAAGAAAAGCATGGCACTATTGAAGGAAAGTTTAACTGTAGAACTTTATATAACAAATTAATATGAGTGAGCAAGTTTTCTTACTTTACAATGTAAAATTATGTTAAAAAATACAAAACTAACATAGTGATGAATGAAATCAAAACAGAAAAACTCTGGAAAAAGTGAATGAAACCAAATAGTTGAGTTTTGAAAAAAATCAAAATGGTTGCCCATTGACTCCATTGAGGAGGGGGAAGAAGAGGGCAAAATCGAGAGAGGAATCTGGCTCAAATGATTAAGATAAATGAAACTGGGAATGTTACTACTTATTATAAATGGGAGAGATTATGAAGGGATCCTGTGAATCACTCCTTTGTCAAGAAATTAGATACCTGGCTGAAACTGATGAATCCAGAACCAAACAAAAATTATATACCTTCACTAAACATGACAAAATAGAAAACTTCCCCCCAAAATTAAAGAGCAGAGAATATTTCTAGCACATTCTAAGAAGCCAGTCAGCACCACCTGGGTACCAACGCCAGAAAACACCTCTCTAGAAAAAGACAACTATGACCCTTGTGACCTCATGACCATGTTACTGACTATCAAGCCAGATTCAAGAGCATATCAGGGAGGATTTACATCCTGGCAAAATGGGATTTATTCCTGGAATGCAAGGCTGGTTCAACCTGTGAAAATCATTGCAATGAACCACATTAACAGAGTAAAAAAAGAAAACATGCTTTTTTGAATCCATGCAGAAAAAGCATTTGCTAAAACCTAACATTTCACAGGCTAGGAACATCCGGGAACTACTTTAGCATAGGAAATGCCATGTGTGGAAAGCCCACACATCATAAATGAACGCTCAAAGGCTGTTGACCTCTGTAACATGCCTGTTCTCCCCACTTCTGCTCAGTATAGCCCCTACAGTTTAGCCACATTAGTTAAGACCAAGACTTAAGAGGAGGCATCTACACTGTAAATGAAGAAGCAAAATAATTTCTATCCACAAGCAGTATAACCTATGTAGAAAGTCTCCATCTTTCCATGTGAACCTGGCGGGGTTTAGAGTAATCTAAATTGTAGACTACAGCCAAGTGAGTTTTACATGCCTGTACCCCAACCCTGGAGGCAGAGGAGGCATGTGGCAAGCTTGGGGCCAGTTGAGCTCCACAGCAAGATCCTTTCTCTGAAAAAGTGTAAAAGTAATTTAGCGACCAAAAGCACAGTGGCGTTCGTTAGAGGCTGGGGGTTGTTGGGGGAGCAGGTGGGAGCTTTTGTTTAATGTACCATGGTTCAGCTTTTCGATACTAAACTGTCAGGAGGGATGGTATTGAAGGCTGTTCTGTGTTGTGTTTTTATTACCACTGAACTGTATGCTTATAATCATTGAGGCAGTAACTTTCCATTATGCATGTCTTATCACACTAAGACATTTTAGAAAAGATCAAGTTGCAACCTACAAGGATTTTTGGAATAGCTGTACTTTAAGGAATGAGTACTTTGATGTAAATTCACAGTATTAAGAGTAAATTTCAGTTCATAGAGCACGTTGTCTACATTATTAAATATGCTTAATAACTTTCTATGTGTAAAGCATGTGTCTGGTTTATTAAGAATCTCGAGGAAAGGGTATGTATGATAAGGGTTTATTCTGTACTAAAGTTAATGCTTATGTTTGTAATATTAAATGATTCAATTAAATGATTTATCTAGAGAAATTCATCATTTTGAGTTTATCTTTCTTGAAAAGACTGTGCTTAGCATTCTGTAGCTGTGTTCTTAAGAACGTTTGTGAATCTTGGGGGTGAGCCTCCCCAAAGACACAGAAGACTAAGTTCCCCAAAGACACAGAAGGCTAAGCCCCTCAAAGACACAAAAGACTAAGCTCCCCAAAGACACAGAAGGCTAAATGTGGCAGAGAATTCAGGGCTCATCTTGTAGCATGGAGGGAAGTCATAAATTACACAGAAGTGGATTCTTATTCTCAACGTGTCCCCAAGTATTTACCTTCTGCTCTTCAGTTTCCTGATCTAGGATATGAGAATATAATATTAATTCATAATATGAAGAGGGTTAAATTCATTTCTTGTAGCATGGAAGCCACTATACTGAGATGTTTGTATTTGCTGTCATGTCTTTGTTGTTATCTACTGGTTCTAGTGAAATGTCTTGAAAGAAAAGGTAGCAGGGGATCTCTAGCATAGAGATAAAGGCTCTAAGAATAGAAGAATCCTTAAATGATGAGCTGAAGGCAGAACTTGAGATTGACTAAAAGTGTTCTTTCAGTTCATGAAGCCTTGCCAGTCATGGCCCAGCGTGCTCACATGCCCAAGGGGCAAGCATGTCTTAGCATCCTCACACAGCCAAGGGGCAAGCATGTGCTATCACCCTCATATGCCCAAGTTGCAGCCTCCATTTCTGAGTTCCAATCTGGCATAACTATCTTAATGTGAGAAAGAGCCAAAACCAGTTGTTTGAGGGTGCATAGACATGGCCTGGCTAGTGGATTTAATTTTTGTATTTTTGACTTGAAGAGATTTTTGTAAGTAGAGAATCAAGGAGGAAGAATTCCAAGTAAGGGCTTTTCCATGTATATGCTCAGTTCTCTACTAAGATGTTTGTACCAGAAACAGTTTGTTGGTATTTTAGAAGTAATAAATTTGAAAATATCTCCCCAGAGTATTATTTGTATGACAGTGTCGGGATATGCTTATGAACTGAGAATAAAAGTAACAACAAACTCCATACTTTTCTTGCTTTATAATTAGGCCAAGAATATAGATTTGCAGATGTTTTATCATCTGATAAATAAAAATTCAATTCATTGCCTTCGATTTATATATTAACTCATGGCTATTAGCTTTGTGGGTTACCTAGGCAGTATTTGTACTGGTAGTGCATCTCTTTTTGGCACAGCAATCTCTGCGTCTTTGTATTCAGCCCATGCAAATTTATCTTAATGCTGCTCTATTTCATCTTTAATCAGACAGGCAAAAATTCTAATAAAAAGTTTCAAAGTGAATATTTTATGACCTAGTACTAAATATATACTCTATAACTTTGGGGAGAGCTATTTGTCAGGTTCATAAAATGACATATAACCCCCATAAATAAAATTACTCTGGGGGAGATTAGTGAAAGAGAATTAAGATGCTGTGGAATGGAAAAGAAAAATATTATTTTTTGAGTTTGTATTTTCTTATGGAATTATACCTCTTTGTGTTTTCAATTGAAAAAAAACCACCTTTCTCTTTTTTATTTCTGTTTTAAAGACTTTAACATTATAATGTTTTCCTTAAATTATTAGTAGGATTTGATGCTACAATAATCAAATTTTTTACAGACATTAGCCAATCTATACTAGATACATTGCAGTATGTAAGTAATTTATAACAATGTATTTAGTGATGCAAAGAAAAATATTTAGAAGAAACTTTTTTAGTTTGGGAACACAGAGGCTCGAAATTATGGTTCTCTTTGTGTGGTTCTGAAATTGCATTTCAACTGGCCAATTAAGATGAGTATGTAGTTGTCTTATGGAAAAAATAAAATGGAATAGAAAGGGAGAACACATCTTTCCCAATCATGCTACTTCCATATTATGGCACCAAAAATTGCTCAATCAATTAATGACCATAACCTTTGGTATATAGTGAAGACAAAATTTACTATATGACTAGCTACTCCTCATACTGGATCACCTTGCCCAGACATGATTTGTTGATAGTCTATAGGAGACCTGGCCTTTCCTGAACAGAAGGGAGTAGATTGGAGGGTGGGAACAGAGGGGGCTTGGGGGATGGACTGGGAGGAGAGGATGGAGGGGAAATTGCAGCAGGGATGTTAAAAAAGAAAAAAGAATGGATTACAGCAGATCTGGTAAGGGAGTCACTACTGGTCTCTCTTGAAATCAGGTTTTTAGAAAATAGAAGTGAGATGATGAGTAGTGTCTTGAATCAATGATGCAAATTTAGGATTCTAAGGAGGTAAGTCAGTTTCATATGATTTTAAAATAAAATGATAGATAATGTGTGGACCTTAAGTGTTAAAATTATGATAAATTAGCTCATACAGAACAGATTCTCAAACCTATATATAGTTTGGGAGGAAAATCCATGAAGTCATTAGCTGGAAGATTGTCAACATAGGGGAATGAGACTAATGTCTATTTGCTTTCATACAATTCTACTTACAAATCAGGTACCACAGGAGTATTTTCTAGTGGTCCTTTGTCCTTGTAGCTCCCTTACAGGCCAGATGAAAGTAGGCCAGGTTCCAAACTCATTTATTGTGATGCGTGTTGATCAGGGGACACTTCTGCCACACTTGTTCCTCCTGCTGGTTTGCTGACTTCCCAGCAATGTTTCAATGTTTCATGTTTATGGATTGTCACCTACTGACACATGAGTATCCCAAGAACTATCATCCCTGAAGTACCCTTTGTAGTCTGCTTCTTCTCTCTCTGCTAGCTCATAGTTTGTGAAATGATTTAAAAAGATAAATAAAATATGTTGACCAGGAGCTGCACTCTGGTCTCTTGTCACTGGAGGAGTTTTCAAGAGGAGTTGGCTACTTACTATTCATAAGGGCAGAGAATCAGTATGGTTATCTTACTAGTCATACTCCTCTTACATGACTTTATCTAAAAGTCTCTTTTTCACAATTCAAATCAGCAGTTAGAAATGATTTTTTAAAAGCTAACCATAAAATTCATTCTATATGCATCATAGAGTTGGGATAACTTAGTAGTGGAGTTCATGTAATGTTATGTTATAAATGAGTACTTACTCTTTTTTTTTTTGTTTTTTTGAGACAGGGTTTCTCTGTATTGTTTTGGAGGCTGTCAGTCTAGCCTGGCCTGGAACTCACAGAGATCCGCCTGCCTCTGCCTCCCAAGTGCTGGGATTAAAGGCGTGTGCCACCACCGCCCGGCTATAAATGAGTACTTACTCTTTTAAAACAGCCCCTGGTAGCTGAATGATATTAAAGGCCTCAGGAATTTTAAGAATGACTTAAAGTTAAGACAGGGATGCGTGTGGTTCAGACAGCTTGCCGTTTCTAGAGAATGTTTATGAGCCATCACAGTATAAGCAGAGATCATGGGATTTAAATGGCTCTTCTTGAGAAGGCATGGTATGTTTATGTCTCTATAGAATTTACCCTCTCTCTCACACACAGTTATAATTCTGTGTGTTGAATTCAGGGCCTTTCCCATGCTAGTCAAATTCTCTACCATTGAGTTGTATCACCAAGTCAAGATGTTGTACTGGAATTTTGTTGAGATGATAGAATAATGTATTGCAAAATACAGAAAATCATCATATTTCATCAACTTTGAGGTACAGATTTTTAAAATACAAATTTGCTTTTTTGATTATGTATATGTTGTGCGTGTGTGTGTGTGTGAGTGTGTGTGTGTGTGCGCGCACATGTAAGTGCAGCTGCCTGTGGGGTCCAGCAGAGATCCTGGTAGTTGTGAGTCACCTAACGTGTGTGCCAGGCGTCTTTGCCATCTTAACCACAGACCCGTGTCTCTAGGCCTAGGCAATGAGTTTTCCTATTTTATTTTATCAGAGTTATGTTTTAGGTCAGGGCCATGTTATAGTTTTATTGGCATCATTTCTTAGCAGAGCTAATGGAACCTGCTATGTGCTTTACTGAGTGGTGTTTGTCGAGGGCCAGTATGCATCTAGAGACGACATAAAGGTGGGCACTGTGCTGGAGCCATAGACGTCAGTCACATTTATGGATCTGATTCACACTGAATTCTTTGTGTCATTTCCTCTGCTGTGACATTATGGCATTTTCTGTTTTATTTCAGGCCCAGATTTCTCAGTTGGATTATTTTCATAATCTTCTATCCCTTACTTCCTCCCCGACTTCATCTTTGAAAATACTTAAGTCCCTTAAAAATTAGTGGAGAACTTATTAGTTTTCTGTTCCAAAAATCTCTCTAAATTATGCGTGTATTGTGTCGTCTTGTGGTACCATGTGCCGCTGCCATGATAGGATGTGTTGTTGGAAGTCCAGTCTGTCCCACTGTTGGATTTTCCGTGAGCTAGAGTATTCCCCACCTTTCTGAACTCATCTCCTAGGTCTCTACTAGAGATAGTCATTCATTTCAGCAGGCAGGAGGTGTGTCTGTCTCCTTGCAAAATGCTTGTCACGTTGCTGGCATTTAATAAACATGAATGTTTCTATCTCAGTGTCCTTATACATAAAATGGATTTTACTCATCAGGTATCAATTGGTATCTTGGTGTATGAATATTTATATAATGGTTACAAGCAAATATTTTAAACACCTTGACTTTGAAGCATTGTGCCTCTAAGGCTGCTGCTCCCCCTTCCTTCCCTTCCTTTGGAACACATCATGCCTTTCACAAGCTGTTTCTAATTGAATTAAGGTTTTCATTAATTAATAATTAATAACTAATTACATTTGCTTGTCTTCAGCCATGTAACTGCCTGTATGTCCCCAAATCATGGCAGTTCATTGGGGTAAGGAAGACATCTGAGGTCAACTGTGGCCTCCACATATGTACCCCCCCCCCAGCATGTGCATGTATACATGAACAGTTGCACACATACTTTGTGTATATAAAAGAATGAAGTAAGCTTTTAGGTTAATATGCAATAGACTAAAACACATTTGTCGTCTCAGCATGTATTCTAAGCCTGCATTTCCTCATACCTATACGTAGGTTATAAAGTTAAAAGAGATATTTTGTTCTGCCTAGACAGTATGATCTTTTGGCTAGAACTCAGAAATTAAAAGCTTGATTTTTGTTTTTGCAGGCATCTTGTATCCACGGAATTAGCTTGGCTTGAAATAGTTTGGTAGTAAATGATTAATTATGTTTCACCACTATAATTATTTAAAGTGAGTTCTGTCTTTCACTTGTAGCATTTAATATATAAATTAGTTATTAATAAAATTCCTTTTATGGAGACTAAAAAATGTTCAACCTTGCTTTTGGGTTTGATCATGCATTTGAAAGGAGTTGGTATTTTCCTTTGAGAATGCAAAAATAAAGTTTTTAATGGGAGTATAGAACCATATATAAAGGATTCAGCTTTCTAGTTCCATCATTTGTGGATGATACTAAGATATCATAAGGTTAGAGAACAGACAAGGGTGTCAATTCCTAGGGAGCTAATCCAGAGGTCCTGAGATCAATTTCCAACCACCATATGGTGCTCACAACCACCTGTGATGAGATCTGGTACCCTCTTCTGTATGCAGACAGAACACTATATATATATAATAAAATAAATCTTCTTACATAAAATATAGATAAAAATTTTTATGAAGATACTTTAAGGGGTATAAACCTGGACTCAGACATTTATTTCGGTTTTGTGTTGTGGAGACTGTGTCATTTAACACGGAAATTCATTGAGGCTTTGTTGACAGTATACCATGGTTCAGATATATGCTGAGTATCAGAGGTTAATATGTCACAGTGGACAGACAAATGGACTCATAGCATAGATACTGCGTCACACAGAGTGGCCGGCAGTATCAGGAAGTCCATAGAAGTATCTGTATCTGAAAGGAAGAACAGTTATGTCTGAACTGGGCAATTAACAAATTTCTCTGTTTCTTCATTTGAAACAACAAAAAAAAATTGTCAGATCTAACTCAGAAGGATTGAGTTAAAATGTGGCAATATGCCCAGAACTGTGTCTGGCACATATTAATAGATAATTAATAATTGTTAGTTCAACAGTGAAAAAATAACACATCCCTGGTTCTAGCAGCATTAGGCTTTAAAATTGGACTGGTTATGCACTGTGGAATTGTGCTCTGGTTCACATATGCCTGCGTTTGCTTTGAAATATCGTGTAATCCCCAGTGATAATCCAAGAAGAAAACACACACACACACACACACACACACCCTCCCTCCCAACGACACCTCCTCATCTACACCCATATTTTAATTATTGTCTTGCCTTGTGGAAAAATATCTGTGTAAAGTTGTTTAGCACAGGAAGCATTGTTATACTTAGATGCCTACTATAATCACAGAACTACTGGAAAAGCTTTCAAAGGCAGCAGAATTACTTTATTGGAGGAAAGGCTATATACAGAGGTACATCCATAGGTGCTGAATTCCAACAGTTTTTTTAATACTTCACTTCTACGTAGTGTGATGATGTTTGCTTGGCAGCGGGGCTGGGGGATGGACATGGCAGGTGACCAGCTGTGTGATTCCCAGAGATTTATTGTGGCAGGAATGACGCTGAGTGATGCCAGAGGGCTGAGCCGTACACAGGACACACACTGTCCTTGTGCCATTTGTATAGGACACCTGGTGGGTTTTTATTTTTATTTTTGCTGTTGTTGAGACAGGGTTTTATTTACTATATAGTCTAGGCTGCCTAGATAATGTGGTCTTTTGGCCTCGAACTTCCAAAGATCTGCCTGCTTCTGTTTTCCCTGTGCTGGGATTAAAGGCAGCTGATACCAGCCCTGGCTGAGTCCTGAGTGGCTAAATGACCCTTTTCTGTTTGGAATTGTGTAAGCACTGTCTCTTTCCAGACAATGGTAAACTCAAACCTTAAAATTCTGTGACTTTAATTCAGCATTAAAACAGAGGCAAGGTTCATTAAATTTAAATTGCTTTTCAGTCCATTTTCATCCTTCTTAGATATAGTCTTGAATTACGATAGAAATGTCAAATAACATAAAATTCAAAAACACTTCTCTAGTTCCATATTCAGCCTACAGAGTATTAAGTATTAAACACTAATTTATTTCATGCTACTGGGAGGTCACAATGATTCAGTGTCTAGTGAAAAAAGATACAGTCACTTGGTAGTTTCTACATTCTATAACAACTATGTGTTTATTTATCACTTATTAACATGGTTTGTTCTGGTGGTACAGATTTCAATATTATTAAGCCATGTATGAAAATACTTATTTTTGATTTAACATCTGAAATTGGTAACTTTCAAAATTAAAAAAAAATTCTATCCCTTTTGGAAAATATATCTATTTTTTTAAATGAAGGAAATAATGTAATCATGACAAACATTAGACAGAGGTTGAGTCACACCTGGTAAGTTTAAGAAAGGTAGTGAAATCTTACTGTAAATTAATCTGGAAAGAAAAAACAGCCTTATGTAAGTGGAGTGAATTTTTGAACAGGATTAGAACCTTTGGACTTCATGTGTTTCTTTATATTTTAGAGACAGTGAGGTTATCATTATTATCAGTATGAGGTGGTGCACTTTGGTTCAAATATGTAAATGGATTTAATGATAGTCCTATTAACAGTGTTCCTTGAATTGTGCCTGGTAGTTAGCATACACCTTGTGTTAGTGTATGTGGTGTGAGATATCAGTTCTGTGGTTGAAGACAGAAGTAAAACAGTCTTGTCTCAAACTCAGTTCCCTCAGTGCCTTGAGTGCTAGGATTACAGGCATGAGCCGTCTCTCCTGCTGTGTTTTTATCTTTAAAAGAGCTGATGTCAGTTGCCTTTAAGTTTCCATTTTAATTCACCAATCCATTAAAGCTAATAATCGTGGAACATGGCTGCCCTTTAAATGTTTGATTTAGGAGAGTTGCAATGGCAGTCCAACATGCCCCCCTCATCCTTAGTTGTACATCAAACTCACTTTTTCCTAGTTTTGTTTGAGAGAATTCTAGATGCATCAGAGGTGTCTTAGGAGTTCAGTATACCATCTGGGTGGCGTCCTAGCTCATGGAGATGTACTAGGGCTGGTGTGATTGTGGGCTGTGTCTGCCATAAATTCAGTGCGCTATATAAATGTAATGGTGCCTTCTGTCTTCCTGTGAACTCATCTTTCGAGTATGGTGAAGATTCACTGTTGTAAAAGCAGCTTTTCTCTGAGGATGTGCAAACTCCTCATCTTCACACCTGGCTCACTCGGGAATCATCTGTGCCGAGTGCTACGGCTTCCAATGCATTAAGAATCATATTCTGGGTTCATCTGTTTTCTTCAGGTTGATACAATATGACAACTAAATTTGTCGAGTGGAAGTAAGACGTGAGTATTGGACTATGAAAATGAAGTTTCTGAGGAGCCACAGTCATCAAAGAGTGAGAAAAATCGAATAGTGTTCCAAGTGTGTGAGACAACAGCTTAGAATTAGTGGCAGGGCGGAGGAAGGCATGAACATACAGAAGTCGCTTTGAATTTTAGATTTCATCATAAGATTTTTGAGACAGTTCTGATGGTGTGTAACAGGAGAAGAAGAGGCAAAAGAAATGCATTTGAATTTATTCTGCAGGTTCTTAGAATTAGGAATGAACTCAAGAATCTTATTGTGCTACAGATAACATGAAGACTTCCTAGGGAAAATGCTCACAGCAGACAAGAGACAAGATTTAATGTAAAACGGACAAGCTCACCTCTGTGTGTGTGTGTGTGTGTGTGTGTGTGTGTGTGTGTGTGTGTGTGTGTGTGTCTGTCTGTCTGTCTGTCTGTCTGTCTGTCTGCCTGCCCCCCCCTCTCGGGATATGTGTGTGTGTGTGTGTGTGTGAAGTAGCTTGTAAGCTCCTAGAATGTTCTATTTCTTTAAGAAACAGTTAATGCAAAAAAAAAAAAGAAACAGTTAATGCAGTAAAAGACTGTACAGTAGGCAGTATTTTAACTAAGGTAAGCAAAACAAATTTTGGAAATACCTAAGTGTTTAAGCACTCACATTCATGTATATAGCTTCTTTATTTTTAAAGGAGAAAGAGGAGCTCTATCTTGTATATGGCTACAGTTTTGTCATGGTGTGACCTGATTATTAGATATAATTAAAAAAAAGTTTTTGAGCCAGGTTTCTCTTGGCTGTCCTGGTACTCTCTGTAGACCAGTCTGGCCTCGGATGTACAGAGATTCGCCTGCCTCTGCCTCCCGAGTGCTGGGATTAAAGGTGTGTGCCGTCACTGCCTGCCTAAATGTAATTTTTAATGGAGCCTATTTTTGGAAACATTTCATCCTAGAAATTAAAACATAAAATACTCCAACAACAACTCTGTAGGGTTTTGTATCAGGTCATTTCCTTGAATTAAAACCTAGAATACCTAATAGTTTGGGGATTAATTGTGTCTTTTCTGTGTTTTGTGTACAGAATTGGATAATGCTACCACTGTCACTGTTTTATTGCTCTCTAATCTCTGTGTCTTATTCATAGTTTTATTTGGATTTTGGAAAAGCAGCTCAAAGCAGCAGTTGTCAGAGATTCATGGGTCATTCAGGGGTGTGCAAGGCAGGCTCATACCTGGGCCAGGCAGGCTCATACATGGGCTTTCAGAGTCTGGCCACAAGCTCTCCCCTTAGGGAAGTCCAGGTCAGGAGCCTTTGTGAAACCCAGAGCAGATTTAGGCCAGACCTGCATGCATACCAAACATAGCAGATGCTGGAAGACTTGATATACATTCGGTTTTGTTGCAGTATCATGCAGAAAAGGTACCTTTTTATGACACTAGACAGGCACCGAGACTGAGCTGAAGCTTCCAGACTTATATGTGCTGGTGTTTCCAGAATTACTGTTTTGTATTTTTTTTAAAATATCATCTCTATTTGGAACTGTTTCAAGTTAGCAATAAAAGCAAATTTGAGATGATATAGAATGATTTAAAATCTTTTCAAAATCTAGAAATCATGTCATATCTCAGTATTTGTTGTGTAAAACTTTTTTTTTGTTTTTGTTTTTTGTCTGCCTTATATTGTGTAAAGGACGTGTTTTCATTGTATAGTTTCAGTATGTACTGAGGACCACTATGGACCAAATTGTCAAATGATCAATTTTCATCTTTTGGTCACAAGTCCAATTTTGGTTGTCTTTTAGTGTTGTGAAACAGTGTGCCCCTAACACCTCACCAATGACTTCTCATCCCTCAACCCCTGGCTGCCAGCTCCTCTCAAAGCAGAGCCTTTCCCATAAACTATTTGAGTTGAGATGCAGGCCTTTGGGTATCACAGCTTGATAGGAGGGCTCTTGGCAGGGGTCAGATAAGCTAGCACAGGTGTGTTCTCATCTCTCATGAACTACTGATGTGCTGTGTCTCCTCATGTCACCTGCCCAGTCCAGACAGCAGCTGACCAGGTTCTGTGAGTACCCACTTTTAGAAAGATGACAAAATATAACTAACAAGCAAACAAAAAACCCAAACCATAACCCAAACAAAAACCCTCACAAAATTGGAACTCACTAGCAGAATTAGTTTTGTGTGAAGGTAATAGATAGCTCTTAGCTAGACGTGAAAGTGCTATTGCAGTTTCTGTTTCTTCCAGAAGCATTTTCCAAGCAAAAGGTCATGCATTTTATCAAAGAAATGAAACTTGAGCTTTAACCGTTGTTTTGCCTGTAACACATGAAGTTTGAAATCTGCACCAGAAATATTTCTTCCCAAGCTGTACACAGACTTGAAATGTCATTTCCTGCTTGAGACTAGCATAGGGCAATTTGTTATACCGAGCAGGTAATTTCTCAGTGTGGTTCCTCTGGGCTTTGGTGGGAAGTCATCTAACACAGCTGATGGCTGGAGTAGCAACTTGCATTCCGATCAGGAGCCACCTGAGTTTATTACAACTGTCACCTTCAGGCCTAATGAGGAAGTTGTTCACAAAACACCATTTGGTCTCTTAATTGATTGAGTAGTACAGTGTGTGATCTTTACAATTTAATATTTATATGTAGTAAAAAACACACTGCTATTTTCTGTGAAAAAAAAAGGGTTCAGATAAAAAATAAATAAACATAGATGTGTTTGCTCCCATATGGGATAGTATAATAACACTGAAAAGTGTCAATGCTGGAATCTGTGACCTTCCACTTGACTTTCCTCTGAAATGTGTTATGAAGCATTTTTCGTGTACCTCAGGTGTATACCTTTAAAATAATGTTGCTAAATCCAGCAGATTTGTGGGAGTAATATACATATTAAATAAGATCATAGATTAACTATTAATCTCCATGACAGGGCACCCAACAGGTGATATTCTTCTTGCATTTGATATAATTCCCTTATGAATATTGAGCTTCAAGCTTCACTGGGCTGTGTGTGTGTGTGTGTGTGTGTGTGTGTGTGTGTGTGTGTGTGTGTGTAATGCAGAGTATAAACATCACCTTTTCAAGTTATGCACTGGATCTTTTGCACTTAATCTAGTGACCCTGATTTGGATGGGAGCCTTTTCTACTTTAACAAGAGCCCAGACTACTTGAATAGATATGACAAGACTGTCCCTTGGAAGAATGTATATATTTTTGTTCCACATAAAAACTCCCTTGCATAAGCTAAAGCAGCCTCCAGTTCAACACCATCTCATTTTCATGCCATAGTTTATATCATCTGTGTTCATTGTGATATTTAAAATGCCTGGTGTTCTTTTAACTAATGTAAGCTTTTACATGTGTCTATGCCATTTGGAATATCTTTTTTATGTCAGACTTTTAATATAGATAATGTTTGTCATTATTGAAGGCTAAGTAGTTATGAGCTAAACAAGTCCATTTGGGGGGTAAACTACACATTTCATGGAGATGAGGGGATCTGTTTCTTTACTGACTTAGTGGGGCCTTCTCATGTCCACATCTCACTAATTGCAGCTTGGGTTTGGGTCTTTACTGATTTGTTTGTTTGGAGCCCGCTGCTCTGACATGTGTACTGTGCTGGATGCCAACATCAAGAGGATAACTTCATAAAAATAAAATGGCGACACCTATTTACCTACTCTGGCCCCCACCTGTACTCATGCCCCGGCTAGTGTCATATCTTGAATTGTTGTCTTTTTATAATACATGCTCTTTTAGTTATTGGGAAAATAAATCCTTTGTTTTCAAATCACGTTTCTTTCCTGAGTCAGAATACTTCATTAATATTAATGCTCTGAGTTGAATGAGAATTCTAAACCACTGTGTAATTCATCCTGGGCACAGGTGGTGACACGTTCTTAAGAAGGTGAAGGTCCTAAGTCCCTTAGGTTATTACGTGGAGACCTCCTCTAATTATGTAGCCATTTGGTATCCGCATAGCTAAAAAGACTGCTCTTCGGTTTAGTCTGGTCCCTTATGTTTGATGCTCCGTCAGGTTATCTTGTCATTGGTGAAGTCAGACTTTCATCTCCTTTCTCATTTGTATAATAAATTGGTAAAGCAGTGACTTGCCTGCCACCTCCATTCTTCAGGTTTCTTCTTTGCTGCCATTTCTGGATCTGCCAGACTCCATGGCCATGGACTTCCTTGGGGGCAAATCTTTGTCCTAAATTATGATTCTTATAACCGGGCATAATGGCATAATCTGACAAATAGCTGCCCATTCTTTTCCCCCTCCTGTTTCTGTCTTTCTCACTCTCCTCCCCTTACTCCTTCCTTCCCTTGTGAAATGGTTACAGTAATAGGTTTATTAAATAGGCCTTTGGTATGTATAATGTTCATTTTCAAAAATCCATGACCTATAAAATACTTTAGGAAAGTGACTGTGGGCAACCAGGAGGATATATCCTAGGTTACATGAAAAGTGTTTCTGAAACTTTGAAGAGGTTTCACTTACTGTTAATAATATAATGGTAATGATATTGATATTGAACATATCTGTTCCACAGTGTCGTATGGCTGCAGTTAACCCAGAGTCTGGCATGCATGAATTTTGGATGAAAAGATAAATTGCTTTTCTTTGGAATTGAGATACATACTTCAGCCTTAGTAATAGCCACTGTGTCATAGATCTATTTTAAATAACTCAGCAAAGCAAATTTGTGCCTCTGGGATGATAATGGTTCACTTTGGTACCATGAACTTTAACCTCAAATTACCTCACAGGCAGCGGTTCCTAGCACATGTCTCCATTCTGTTTACACACACAGGACTGAGACCGGTTTCTCATTGTGGTATGCTAATTAGGACATATTGTCAGCCAATGCCGACTAGCTTCTAATCAATGGAAAGCAGTGTGCCAGACTGAGAACATTGTATAGGACCAAAGGAATTCCCTTAGCCCAAATCTGTGGGCCAGCTGCATTCTTCTGAATGCTGTTTACCTGAGACAACTTTCCCAGTGTCTTTTCTCTGTCTCTCTGTATAATTTATTTATTCTAGCATGTTCCAAAATACCTTTGTTTCCATTTTTTCCTTATTTTCAAACCATCCTGTTTGTCGATGAAACTAGAAGGAAAATAAAGGTAGATACTGTCAAATTCCATCAGAAACTTTGCAGAGTCTGGCTTCTGGGTGGTTTTGATCAGAAAGGAGTGTACGAAAATGCCAAAAGGCAGCCTGCTACGTGGAGAAGAAACATGGTCTGTCCCAATAGCAGAATTTAAAAAACCAGAAACGTCAGCATTTTGAAAATCCTCATGCTATCATTTTTCTATGTGTTCAGAATTTTTCAGGAATAATGGGAGACGCAGTCCATATGAAGGTGATAGTACTGGAGCTTTCTCCCATATGGAAAATAGTTAGAACTGCACAGTAAAAAAGACTTGGGTGTTTGCGGTGGGCAGCAGAAAACACTGGAAAACTCCATGAGAGCAATAGTAGGAGTGCTTCCTGTCCTTTCTCTGTGCTACTAGAATGTACAAAGCACCTATAAGAATGATTATAGATCTGCAGAAGACCATCTCTCGGGCTGTGTATTTCATGTCCGCTGCTACACATCCACGCTGCATCTCCCCCGTCAGAGTGAATTAGTGTGGGGCATGTCATGAGGAGCAGTGAAACCATTTTGCCTTTAATCATCATGCCTTTCGGAACACCACGTGAAGTGATTATGGTATAAACTGCCGGTGCTCTCAGTTTTCTGTTTTGCATGCATCACATCCTGTTTATAAGGCGGCATTATCCAAAACAAATGGGGAAAGTGATCTGGAAGACGAAAGCTCTTTTTCAGTTCCTCCAGCAAAAGCCTCATTCCGTCAGCATTTAAGATTCGAATGTGAAGAATAGTCTAGAGACCCCGTTGAAGTGGGGTGTTTAGAATGTTTAGAGCTAAGAGAATAAGAAGCAGTGATTTTCCAGGCATCAACCAGGGGAAAATGTCTTCAGAGACAAAATGTCAGTCTTATACCACTTCAAAAATCTTTAGTTACATGGTGTCCCAGAAAAATTGGCAATCTATCTCCAGATCCAGCAATACCACTTTTGGGCATATACTCAAAGGATACACACTCACGCCACAAGGACATTTGCTCGGCTACATAGCCTTGAAACAACCTAGATGCCCCTCAAACAAACAATGGATGAGGAAAATGTGATACATTTACACAGTGGAGTACTAGTCAGTGGTTAAAAAAAAAAACCAAAAAACAATGACATCATGAAATGTGCAGGCAATGGACAGAACTAGAAAAAATTCATCCTGAGAGAGGTAACCCAGACCCAGAAAGACAAATACAGTATGTACTCATGCAATAAGTCGATATTAGACATAAAGCACAGGACAACCAGCTTACAGGGCACAAGCTCAGAGAACCTATGTAACAAAGAGGACCCTAAGAGAGTCATACATGGATCTGCATAGGAATGGGAAAAGATCTCCTGAGTAAATTGGGAGTGTGGTTGTGGTGGGGTAGGGTGGGTGGGGTGGAGGATGGAATAGGAGAGCGGAGGTGGGAAGAAGAGTGGGGAAAAAGTTTAGCTCAATAAAATAAATTAGAAAACTTTAGTTAATTAATTACTCTTTGGTGTGTGTGCATATGTGTGTATGGATTTGTGTGTACATCATATACATCTGTGTGGGAGTACATGTACATATATCTGCATGTGTGCATGGAAACCAGAGCACAGCTTTGGGTCTTGCGCCTCAGGAATGCCACCTACCCTATTTTTTCAGGAAGTGAGTCTCAGTGGCCTATTTGGTCACCAAGCAGGCTAGCCTGGCTGGCCAGCAAGCTCCGGGGATTCACTGCTCTGCTTCCTGGTGCTAGGGTCACAAGTGTGTGCCTCCATGGCCAGCTTTTTCTGTGACTACGTGGAGTAATTTCAGGAGTAATTTGCAAGTTCTTTTCCAAGTGAGCCATCTCTGCACCTGTGACCACAGGTGTGTGTGTGTGTGTGTGTGTGTGTGTGTGTGTGTATGTGTGTGTGTATGTGTGTGTGTGTATGTGTGTGTGTATGTGTGTGTGTGTATGTGTGTGTGTATGTGTGTGTGTATGTGTGTATGTGTGTGTGTGTGGTGTGTGTATGTGTGTGTATGTGTGTGTGTGGTGTGTATGTGTGTGTGTGTATGTGTGTGTGTATGTGTGTATGTGTGTGTGTGTGTGTGTGTAGGTTTTACTCTTGTTCATACAGTCTTTAAACTGCAAAGTAATGCTTTGATGCAGCATTTTCTTACATATGCATCAGTTTACTTTGTTCTTTCCCATACCCTCCCTTACTCAACTGTCTTCACCTTTGACCCGGGCCTCCCTCTGCCTGTGTATTCCTTCTCCCAAGTAGTAACCCCACTTCTGCCTTTGCGCTAATGTATTCTTGTGCTAATGGCATACGAGGAGAGCCTTCCTATAGTTAAGACTTGAAGAGTGTAACTGGTTCTCGGTGATACAGGGCACAAAAGATGGGGACTAAGTGTCTACGTCCTCAAATAGGTTCCATTCCAGGAGTGAAACAAACATGTAAACAAATAGTCATGACTGGCTAAGAAATGTGCATTTGTTAGATGCCCAACCAGATGACAGGATTGCCATTTTATCTTACGGCAGAGAGGAAAGTGTCCTACAAGAGGTCACTTTGGTGGACATGGACCGGCGTAGTTTTCTGTGAATTGAGTTGGTGGTGGGACTGTGGCTGGAGTTCTTCCAGACGTTACAAGGACACAATAAAAACTGATTTCTTTGATGAAGACAATTTTTTCACTGTGAGTGTTCATACTTCTGTTAAAAGATTGCATTCATACATGGTTGATAAAGTTGGGGATGATGTTGAGTTAATGTGACAACCTCCCTGGTTTATAGGTGTTTTTTTTTTTTTTCCTCAACACATTAACTTAATGGCTTTTGTCCTGAGGTAGTGGAAACTGGAGCAGAGGGTCGCCCGGCAGGGTGGAGGAATAGAGGAACACGGTAGGGAGCTGAGGTCCTGGGACCAGCCCCTGTTGCCCTTTTCTCTTAACTTCCTTTTGTTTTCAGTTCCTGCTAGTGGATTAGCTTTCTGTTGCTATAACAAATACCCCAACAATCTGTTCTAGAGAGAAAGGCTGTCTTTGTTTCAGAGTTTTGAGACTTCAGTTCATAATCAGTTGGTCTCATTATTTTAGTTTTTTATTCTATATTATTTTGTTGTGTGTATGTGTGTGAGTGCACAGGCAGAGGTTAAGGACAGCTTGGGGGAATTGGTTCTCTCCTGTCATATGGTCCTAGTGACTGAACTCCGGTTGTTAGACTTGGTGGCAAGAGTCTGTATCTGCTGAGCCATCCTGCTGACTGAACTCATAGCTTCTAGGTCCTGAAGAGACAATGCATGATGGAGAATGTATGGAGAGGCAAAACTGCTCACCCCATGACCACTAAGGAGCAGAGAGAGGAAGAGAAAGGGAACAGGCTCTCACAACCTCTCTTGAGGACATACCCCTGAAACCCTAACATCACTCACTAGACTGCATCCCCAATTTCCTCTACTATACACTAGTGTGCCACAGACCGAGGACCCTATCCAGCTATGACAAGCCTCTCCTCTAGCCTGAACAGTGGTGTCTTCTGTCATGATGTGATGATGTTTTATCCCTTAATTCCAATCCAGTATCATAGCCATAAAAAAGTGGCTATTAAAACTTAAACTCGTTAAATTAAGTAGGAAATTTCAACCCGCCATTAAACTACTGAGTGACTGTGGTGGCTGTCCTGGATCACACAGCTGTCGTGTGAGGTGGGCACACTCAGGATGTCTGAGCTCCTTGAGGCACACAAGCTCTCTTTCCCACAGTTCCCCCTGTTCAAGAAGTCAACAGTTTCTCAGAAGGAAACCCGAGTCAACAGATAGTCTGGGACAGAATGAGGAAATGGAGATCTCTGGTTGGAAGTGGCGCTGCCATGAGTCTAAGGTATCAACATCTGGGATCTGAGCACTGGGGTTGGGTTTTCCAACTCTGCTTCCTTGGCAGTAAGTAACTCCCATAAACTCGGGGTGGGCCTCATTAGATGGCTAGAAGGCAGCACTTTCCTCGCTTTTTACTAGAAACTGAGAAATGTTCTTCAGTTATGGTAGACTAGAAGAATGACTAGGGCAGCAATTAGCACACTGCTCAGGACACTGCAATTACAATGGCTGAAGCTAGGTTCCCTCCTGTTTCCTTTTGGGCCGCAACCCTGTATACAGGGCAGGTCTGTTGGAAAGGTGCTCATGGCTTTTTGTCTGTTTTGTTTTCCTTTCCAGCCTACGTTGTTTAAAAGACCTACTGTTTTGACACTAAGAAATTAGCTGTGTGGCAGTGGTGGCAGTGGCTACAAGGGGGGTGGATATTTGTGAGTTCGAGGCCAGTCTGATCCATAAAGCAAGTTCTAGGACAGCCAGGGCTCTTATACAGAGAAACCTGGTCTCAATACATACATACATATATACATACATACATACATACATACATACATACATAATATAATATCTGTGTTGTTTTGCTTATGTTGAACCACATGAAACATCTTGTAGTTTTTAAATCACATAGTTATGAAGACTTGTTACATACATTTTCACTGATTTATGTCATTCCATATTCTGTTATATATTTTTATGGCACGCATAGATTACCATGTTAGCTATTGAACAATTCTTATCCTGCAGCTTAATGCAATATTTTCTTATATGAAATATCTTAAGATTACTAAAATTTAGGCACAGTGACATGGACTGCCAGTGTCTGCGGCCATGTGAGCAGGATTGCCTTTCCCTGTTTCGTATATGTGCTTTAAAGGGCCCACTGCCGTCTCTTTCTGCTTCATTATAATTCACGCTGCATCCAGTGTTACTGGAAAACTAATGAAAACGCTGGGGCTACAAGGCTTTATTTTACTGTTGAGAATTCTCAGTGGTTACAGTGTTATGTGCCACCTAATTCTCTTGATGTTGCTTCTTTTTTTAAAGAGTGATTTTTATTTTCAGTCTAGTGATCCATTTCGTTCATTAACCCTGTAACCACTGAGTAAGCTCCATGTTGCAAAGAAAGGACAGCGCCTTGGATTTACTGTAAAGATACATATTCTAATCATGCATGAACCTCAGTGAGTATGTGGGTGTACACCAGTGTGCGTGTATGTTCATATTGTCCTTGCCATTAAAAACTATGGCGTTTTGGTCAATTTCAGATGTTCAAAGTGCTGGAATAAGATCAATTACACAAATGTGTTTTTTTTTTCTAGAGTATCTCAGTGATAAATCTGTTGCCATAGAAACATTAGGTTAAATTCAGTAAAACCTGCTCAGTACTCCCAAGGAAAAACTAAGTCAGGGCATAAGGTTTTTAATGTCACGTTTCTCCCTTTTCATTGGATTTCCTCTCCTTAACACAAAATAAACATTGTTCTTACCCTTCTTTTCGAAATAATTGATTTGCCATGGCAGGTTGATGGCATTAGACCCAGGGTATAATCTGAACAGATTTGTGTCCCAAACAGCAATTGTCATTCATGCCGTGCTTTGTGTGTCAAGTGGTCCATCTGACGAGCAATGCAGCCCCAGGTGACGCGGGCTGTTTCGATATGTGTGGGACATCATCTCTGGGACACTGGGAAACAGCTCATGATCATGTTTTGATCCTCCCACTTCCAATTTTAAAGAGTGCACTGATTCCTGTTCTCTGTGCATCAATGTCAGGGTGTGTGTACATTTTAGTAATGACTAGCAACTGATCTTTCATGTGGAATTCATAGTTATTGTGTGAGAGCTTGTCGGTGCATTGCGACAACGGCACAGCTGCACTGGGATGTTATTTTCTCCCTAAAGCAAGAACACATTGACTAACTGCGTACAACTATTGCTGCTGCTAATGCTGCATAGTCAGCTTTCTGGACAGCATTTTTACAGCACCCTGTATGTATGTACAGTAGATTAAACTTACAATTAGCATAGCATAGTGGCAAATGCCTGCAATCTCAAGAGGCCAAGACAGAAGAATGCAAGTTTGAGACCAGCCTGAGGAACTTAGTGAAACCAGGCATCTAGCTCAGAAGTAGACAGTTACCTTGAGTGTAGTGGGTCCTATCTCTAGTAGTGTGTGTGTGTGTGTGTGTGTGTGTGTGTGTGTGTGTGCGTGCATGCATGCGTGTGTATTCATACATACCCCCACACACAAAAAAAAAGAAAAGAAGAAGAAAAACTAAGTAAACCAGTGACACCATAGAACGTGATGTTATATCCTGCTTACCAATTTCTACCCTAAATAATCTATACTTGAAAAAGCTGGGCACGTGAGATATTTGTTGTCTCAGCATGTCGATGGTATCACAAAGGGACATAGATGTCACAGCCAGGATTTGTGTAAAATAATGGATTAACTGATGTATAATCAACATCAAAAGATACCATCCAACAAAATTTATTATTCCCTTGGCTATTTTTCGCATAACTTACAACTACATTGTGATAGTCATAGATGTAAACATACTGTATTTCTCATGTATATTAAACAAATGCATAGTATATGACTCCATCCTTTATGTAAGTTGAAGAAAAGACTTTAACTCTTTTAAGTGAATTCTTTTCCGGTGTGCTCACTGGGAAAGCAGGTGTTCTGCCAAGCTAATGGAACGTCTGTGGGATTCACTTATGATTCATTTAGGAGGTGAGGGTCAATATGAGACAGCTAGGGTGGGAGCTTTCATTTGGTCATTTATTCCCTCTTTGTTCTTAGTCATATCACTGACCAGACCACTCACGGACATGGAAACAACACTGGCAATTTGACTAGGAGAGAATATGCATGGAAGTTTATTTTAGGTGGCAACAAATTTCCCAGATCAAATTGAAAGCCAGAGTGTGAAAACATGTTATAGACACACTCTGTGAAGTGACTGGGTCACAGGCTGTTTTTCTTATTAGAAGTACCTAGAAAAGTGTCTTCATAATGGAAATTTCCCCACTTCCTGCTAGCTGGAATCTTAATTCCCTTTCCTTGTAGTCTTATAATATTTATACAATGTTGCAAATTTGTTCACGTTTATGAAAGCAAAGAATATAGTTCTTGTCACTGTTCTGTTGCTTTGAAGAGACACCATGAAACAAGGGAGCTCTAATGAGAGAATGCACTTAGTTGTGGACTTGGTTACAGTTTCAGAGTCTATGATCATCACAGTGGGGAAACACGGTGATAGGTACACTAGTGTGGTTCTGGAGCATCCGCTGGGAGCTTGTACCTGTCTGCAAGCAATCTGCAGGCAAAGAGAGTGAGACAGGACCTAGAATGGCCTTTTGGACCCTCAAAGCCCACTCCCAGCAACACACCTCCTAATCCTTCCTTAACAGTACCAAGTGGGAACGAGTCCAATACTGGAACCTATTCCCATTCAAACCACCACAGTAGTATGACTCTAACCTATCCTCAAAACTCTCGATCAGAAAAATATGGCAGGTATTGAGGCGGAAGGAAATTAGTGTTTTCTCCAGTGTCTAAGATGCTCACATACTTTCTGCCTCCACCACCACCACCATTCAAAGCAGCCTCATCTGTTCCTTGACAGGGTAAGGTACCCACTGTCTTCCTTTCTTCCTTTCTTGCTCCTCTGGCTTTTCAGAGCAACTACTGGACCTTTTGAAATATGAGTTGGGTCTACCTGTGCTTTTCTTAGTTCCTTCATATTCTTGTTGCACTCAGAATAAAATGCTACCTTGTCATTTCCTGACCACTAACCTCTCTTCATCCTACATTATATCTCATGCCATCACCATACCTCAGCTATGTCAGACTTCCTTCTGAGCTTACATTGTGAAGGACTCAGAAAGGTAAACTCCTTTACCCCACAGTTTAAAGAGTTTCCATTGCATCTCCATTATATTCTCTTTGAAGAACTTAGTATTTTATTTTAAAGTGATGCTCACGTGTTTGTTAACTTGGTTGTTATGTCTCAGCGCTATGAGAAGAAAGCTGTGAAGATTATCCTGTACATTCTGATAGCTGTGTTTGAAAAGATCCCAAGTAACCAGTGAAAATGGTTTGAAAGAATGATTTGCAGTGTTTTAAATCTTCTTACAGATCAGAAGTGTGTAAAACCGATTTAAAATTTTCACTTTACAGTCGAAACTAATTTTGAAAAGGGACTCAAAATGAATGTTGTATGATTGAATTCATCCAATTGAAATTATAAAAATATAGCAATTCTAATGTGTTAAAGTTGCTCAAGTTTTCTGAATCCTAAAGGACAATTCAGAGCACATTCTCCTCCCCAGCTCCATATGTTACTTCAGAGGAAACAAAGCAAAGTGACCCTAGAATGTCCAGGGCCCCTGAAGGTGGGATTGGCAGGTCTGGAAGAGAAGCAAGGACCATTGATGTTCTGCGACCGCGATTGCTTCTTCTCTGCTCCCACAAAGTGAAAGAGTGAACAGATACTTTAAGATCAATGTCCCTATTCCCTGGGAGGAGATGCAGGGGCAGGAAACTAAAATCATGGTGATTCGAAGGGGTCTGACCTTTTTCAGGAGGCTGGGCCTGTGTAGTTGATCTGAGAGCACCCCACCTTTGCTTCCCTGCAACGGCCCTTTGTCCTTATGCTCCAAATGACTGTGGTGGTTCTCCATGCCCAGCACCTTGTCTATAACACACTTTTTCTTCTGTCACTGCTTCTTTCTTCCACTGCCAGGAAGCAGACAAGTTGGGCAGAGGGCAGAAGTTCTGTGGTTGTTTGTTTGCTTGCTTTTTGTTGTTAGAAACTCCAGGGAAGAATCTACAAAGCACCAATGCTAACAAAAGGAAGCCAGAGATACAATCAATGAAAATAAAGACTGTAGAGCCCAGCGCCAAGGGATCTTCTTCAAAACAGCTGTCTTGCCTAAAACCTAGAGAGCATTGAAGAAGACTGATGGGAGAAGAGCACATTCTCCTCCCCAGCTCCATATGTTACTTCAGAGGAAACAAAGCAAAGTGACCCTAGAATGTCCAGGGCCCCTAAAGGTGGGATTGGCAGAGCCAGAGGATCAGGGAGTTTGTTGTGAGGTGTGTCTCTTAGTAGTGTCAGAGGCTACACCCATGAAGTCTCACCAAAATGACTGCCTAAATATGAACTGAACAAGGTCAACAACAGTAGACATGTCAAACTACACAGGGAAAGCCTATGAAACCTCAGCCGACAAAGAACTGCAGGGATTTAAGGAATTCTGAGAGCAGTGAAAATAGTCTTCCCCAGGTTAGAGCACACTAATTGGTTTTCCAACACCAAATAGTTGACCCTGACATCATACATACAAGTAACATTATTGTGGTAGTTTGAAAGAAAATGGCCCCCAAAGAGAGTGGTACTATTATGAGGTGTGGCCTTGTTGGAGTAGGTATGGTCTTGTTGGAAGAAGTGTGTCACTGTGGAGGTGGACTTTATGGACTCACATATGCCCAAGCCATGCCCAGTGTCTGAGACCACTGTACAAGAAATAGGACTTTCAGCTCCAGCAACACATGATGATAATGGACTAAACCTCTGAAACTGTATGCTACCCCATTAAATGTTTTCCTTTATAAGAGTTATCATGGTCATCGTGTCTCTTCACAGCAACAGAAACCCTAACTAAGACAATTATAAAGACTGAGCAGAGTGTATTTATGAATATATATGTATATTCATGTGTGTATTTAACAATAATTAATGAAAAAGAGATTATTGATTTGAAAAAGAGCAAGAGATATATATGTGAGGGTTTGGATGGAGGAAAAGGAAGTGAGAAAGAAATGATATAATTACATTATAATATCAAAAATAAAAAGCCAGAGAGCGAATACTAAGGGACAGTCTGTGATGTGGAACATACGATCTAACTGTGTAGCAAAGGTACACATGCAGTAGTTCTCACATTAGATGTTAACACATGTATGATTCACTTTCAAGCTGTCATTGTCACTGTAGGGAACCGTTCCTTCCAATCTAGGTGACAGACCACATATAAGATAGTCTTCTTTCAGGGTGCCCCATTGCCAAAGCATGGTTGTATATGGATGGCTTAGAGTTCTTGGTAGCCTGTAGTTTGGGTTGTAAACTTGACCCTACATCTGAGTCATCCTATCCTCTTTTTGAGGGGAGTAATGAAAAAATTGACTTATTCATGTCAATTGGGACTTGATTAATTAAGCAAATTCATAGTCATTAAGAATCTCTTCTTTGATTAATACTCTTTTGTTTTTAGAACTTCTTGTGTATTTTATAGAATTCCCTTCAGAACATTGTGAATTAAGGTTATTTTTTAACATATTTACAAATGAGGTAGAGACTGAGAATGTTTGAGATGTTTGCTCAAAAATGTGCCACTAATGAGGCCCGGTGGTCCAAACTCCAATTTTGACTTTTGAATTTGCTCTATTTCTTATTACATGGGTCTATATTGTATTCTTTCTCAATGATAAACTCGATAATACAAGCCAGTAATTACTAGTTTTCTAAAATAGGTATTGAGCTCACAGAATCAGATAACTGTGAGCCCAATGCCTATTCATATTCCAATACTAGTTTGATTATTATAAGCAGGAATTAACACTAACAATGTGTTGTTTTGGTCGACTTTCATTTTATACTAATAGTTCTGAATTTGTGCTATTATGATGCTGTGGAATCTCTCTCTCCAGCAGTGAATGTTTTAATTATTTGTTAGGCTCCTCATGGCTGTGTTTGGGCTTCTTTGAGATTTAGTTTTACACCCTTCCGATTGTTGGCAAATATTCATCATGTAGCAGACCTACCCATCTGTTCTGCTGCCAGCCCAGACATCACAACAGTCAAAACAGCAGATCAGCCTCTGCCATGAATGGTGATGAGGCAGGGCCACGGAATGCATGCCAGAGCCCAGATGACAGATGTGAAAGTAGATACAGGTCGAACTTCTCATTCCAAAATTCTCCCAAGCCTAGAACTGTCTGAGTTCAAAGATTCATATCTGGAATGTTTTCGATATCATTCATTCATTCGAGCCAAGGATTTTATATGCAGCCCAAGCTAGCTTCAAACTTGCAGCAATCCCTTTACCTCAGCTGTGGTATTATAAGTGTGTATCACGACATCTGGTCCTCAGATTTAAAGATTTAGGATTATATTTATACAACTTTCAAAGTCTGTGTGCAAAAAAAAAAACCCTCCAAATCAGGAAATAATTTCCAAATATGAGAAACTTCTAGCCTCAAGCATTTCTGATAAGGAATATACTCTACATGGCTATCAGCTTCGGGAAATTTAGAATTTCATCCAGTACAGTGAGAGCCTTTATGCCAGAAATTGTGTTTACAGATGTCCTTGGCCTTGGAATTGAGTAAGCAGAGCTGGTGAGAGAAAAACAAACAGACATAGAAACACACAGCACTTAGTGGAAGCCTAGTTTGTATTATAGATAAACATGAGAACCGGCATCCCAGAGTGACGGATGGGGCTCTCTGGGCTGGAGGGTTATTTGAGGCAGCGGGTCCTTTACCCTCTATACCGTCTGTTGTTTGAAGCATGTGGATGTTTCGCTGCTATGGTCGCTGTATTTGTCATTTCTCTTTCAGAAATATGTGTGCTACTGCGGTTCTAGGGTGATTTTATGGTTAGGGAACTCCATTAGTGGGGAGCAAAAAACAAAAAACAGAAGGATTCTTTAAATGCTTCTGCACATAGAACACTGCTTTTACCCCAGTTACAGCAGGTTAAAATGTCCGCAGTCTTCCAAATACAGCATTTCCACAGCCTACCTCTTCTTGTTTCTTCACTTCTGTGACATGATCACTGCCGTCCTGTTTCATTCCTTGTGTCTTTACAGTTTTCACGTACGTATTGCCATCAGTGTTTGCTTTCCTTTGATTTTCTTTAATTTTATATAAAATGAGCCAGCTTGTGATCCCCCACCCCATTTTACTAATTTTTGGCCCTGCACTCTGAGATTTTTTTTTTCAGTGATGAAGCATCGAGATGCAGTTCATTCTGCTTCATTGCTGTAATGTTTCTACACCAGCATTTATCCAGATTGAGTTTGCAGTTTATTCTTTTGGGTGACAAAAGAATCAACAGACCTGGGTCCTTCCTCACGTTCATTTCTGGGCTGAGGTTTAATTGAGTGTGCTGTGCTTTGAGAGCCTACTTCTTAGTTGTGCAGATTCACTAAACGTAGTCTCTTGGAGTCTCAATTCTGTGTAGGAGTTTGTTTTCCCACTTTCCAGTCTGAGGAAGGTCCAGGCATTCTCTGGCGTTTGAATACGTGTGTGGTCGAGCTTGAAGCTGGGGTCCTCAGGTTAGTTGCCTGTCTCCAGTGAAAGCTGGGGGTGGAAGTCTACATGGGAGAAGTTGCAAGGAAGGAGGAGAAGTGATGTAATTATATTTTACTTTATGCTTTTTTTTTATTTTTATTTTTTGAAATTTGAAGGGGAAACCTGTGTCCTTACAGACCAGCACCAGTTAGCCTTTGGGCTGTCTTCAGCAGGTGAATTCTGCTGAGCCTTGATCATGTCCTGTTTGGCCCCATCCATGAGTACTTTATGGGTGGAAACAAAAAGATTAAGATTTTTCTCTTAACGGAAAACTAACCGAATGTTCCTACTCATTACTGATGACTTTCGTTAGAGCCTTGATGGACTTACTCTTGTGTGACATTTTTAAGATGGTTCACAATTAAAAAGAACATAGTGTTGTTGAATAACAATAAACGCTGAGTAAAAAAAAAAATGAAATGGTGCTGTTTTTTGATTATCTCAAAGTAATTTATGTATTTAAATATGTGCACGAAACCCTGCATTTATATTTTTCTCTGTCATTGACTTCCCAGTAGCTCAGTTGGATTTTAAATATTTATGTTTTATATTTCCCTGCACCTGTCCCATGACAATACACATAGACCGTGCAAACAAAGATGTATTTAGTGCCGGGATTGTGAGACCATTTTATTACTGTCCCGGTCTTCCCTGGAATTGAAGCTGCTTTTTCAGATGCTGGTTGGGCTTGCTATGTCAGTGTCTGTACAGACCACAAGCTTCCCCTCCGAGTGCATGTGGCTTTTGTTGTGTTTAATGTGAATGAGAAACAAAACAAAACAACTCAGCAAAAGCATTTTAAGAGAGGTGAAAAATATTTTTAACAAGAAAAGAAATGAAACATATCTGTGAATTTAAATTTAATGAAAAGTGGGGAAATGGCATAGATATTCAAATATGTATGCATCTTTATAGTATTGCTAATGTACACATAGTGGGTGATGTGTTCTTATACCAAATAAATCTGGTTTTTTTTTTGTACTTCCTTGTGATATCAGAAATAAAATGGATTTCAGGATGCTTCTTTTGTCTTTTTCAGTCTCGTTACTCTCAGTAGTATGATGACCCTGTTTCCATTAGATTAACACCGTCACTTTTCTGGGGGAGAAAAAATTGTTTGATGCATTTTGAAACAGTGACTAAAGGATTAAACCTTGGCTGTCTTCAACTGATAGTATCAGAACTGAGCTTTTTGTTAATATGTGTCACATAAAGGCTGTTTTTGGGAGTCAGGTCAGGTAGTTCACAAGCCAAGTTGTCTAGAAATGTTCTCTTGAAACAAGCCAATATCTCTGTTCAGTAAGAGAAATAAGCAGGACTGTATGTAGTATTCTTTTTACTCACAGGCAAGGTTAGAGATGTGGTTTATTGAAACCAATGGCCGTTGCAGGCATTGGGATGACCCTAGGCATCATGGGAAGAACACCAGCTGTAGTAGATGGACTTCATGGAATGCATCTGGGTGGGACTCATTTCGGCCTTTGGACAGGGTCACTGTCCTGGTGTACCTGTACAGAATACAGTGCAGGCTGGGGTTAAGTCAGGAGGTTGATGGGTCTATTGACCATGTTCCAGCTAATGTGGAGGAGTCACATGACCCAAGAGCAGCTGTTTGTTTCTGCCTCTCTGTTTTGTCTGTAGTGGAGGTTTGAGTGAAACTGGCCCTCATAGGTTCACATGTTTGGATACTTAGTCCCCAGTTCATGGAACCGTTTGGGGAGGAGTTGGGGGTGTGGCATTACTGCCATTACTAGGAGCAGACTTTGAGGTTGTAAAAGATTTCTGCCATTCCCAGTGTTCTCTTCCTTATATTGTTTTTCCCTCAAGATGTGAGCTTCAGCTGCCGAGATAGCTGCCTACTTCTATACCCTCCTCTGTTGTCATAAACCGCAATCCTTGGAACCCTAAGCACAATTAAATACTTTTGTAAGTTGCCTTGGTCATGTTATCTTATCACAGCAAGATAAAGAAACTAAGACAACTATGATGTTCCTTTGAAATATGTTTGTTACATATTGTCCAGCATCTTCAATTCCATTCATCAGCCTAAAGGTTTTGTTTTGGTTTGGTGTTGGTAGTGTATGATAGTATTTTGTTTATATATGTGTTTGTGCATTTATTTATTTGCTATACTGAAAATTATTTCTGTATGTTAGACAAATGCGGTACAATTGATTTGTTGTTGTTGCATCTGTACATTTGTGTGTATATACATGACTGTATGCTTGTGGTCATGACTGATGCGTGGTTTCACTTGGACATGAGTATGCATATGTGTGGAAACCAGAGGATGATATCATGTGTTGTCCTGTTATTTTCCACTTATGTGTTGAAGAAGAAGGGTCGTTTACTTGAGCCCAGAACTCGTTGATTTGGCAAGCCTAAGCAGTCAGCTTGCCCTAGGGATGTCCTATCTCTGTTTCCCAATGCTGGGGTGACAATTGTCCTTCCACACCCACCTGACATTTATGCAGGAGCCTTGAATCAAGATTTTGGTCTGCATACTTATGTGGCAAGCTCTTTACCCACTGGGCATCCCCTCAGCCCATAAAGTCATTTTTTTAAATTGACATATAGTAATTTTAAATATTTGTGGAACACAGTGTGATATCTCTTCAGGTTTATAATGTGTAAGAATAAAATCGGAGCAATTACTATATCCATTACTTTGCCATTTCCTTGTGTTGGGATCCTTTAAGATCTTCTCCACTAGCAGTTTGAAATGTATAGTTAAGTGATGTTCATTAGAGACACCGTGTTGTGTTCCTGTTCCTTATCTGTTAATTAGTTCCTCCTCCAACCTATGGTAACCTCCCTTCTATTCACTGCTTTTATAAGATTTCCTTCCGTCCGTCCGTCCGTCCCTCCCTCCCTCCCTCCCTCCCTCTGTCCTTCCTTCCTTCCTTCCTTCCTTCCTTCCTTCCTTCCTTCCTTCCTTCTGCCTCATATAAGTGCAAACGAGTATTTGCTATCAACTTTATTCCACTTAGCACATTTTCTTCCAGTTTCTTCCATATTGTCCGAAAGGGTTGAATGCTATTCATTTCTCTTGCTGAATAATAATCTCTTGGGTTTGTATCACATTTTCTTATTTATCTCATCACAGATATCTTGGTTGATCTCATGTTAGCATGCTTACTGTGAATAGTTCTACAATAAATATTGAAATGTATACATTTCTTTGGTACATTAACTAACTTCCTTTCCTTTGGATAATATGCCCAGAAGTAGAATTTGTGGATCACACTGTTTCTCCCTCCCCCACCCCCTCTCTCTCTCTCTCTCTCCCTCCCTCCCTCCCGTCTCCATGTACTTGATGCAAGCTTGGTTCATTTTTTTTTAAAGCAAATGCCTCCATCATATGGGCTGTAGGCAAGTCTGTAAGCTGTGGGTCATTTTCTTGATTAATGATTTATGTGAAGGCGACAGTCTGTTATGTGCAGTGCTACCCCTTCATACATATATTGAGTTAAAGTGCCATGGGGATCAAACCATTAAAGAGCTCTCCTCCATGGTCTCTGCTTCAGTTCTTGCTTCTGTGTCCATGCCTTAAGTTCCTGTCCTGACTTCCCTTCATGGTGGACTGACTTTGAGATGAAGTAAACCGTTCGTTCCCAAATTGCTTTTGGGGAGTTTTTTTTTTTTACCTCATGAAATGATGTTGATTTTTTTGAATTACTTTTGTTTCTATTAATGTGGTCAAATCTTTCATTCCTTTGCTGTATGATGAATCACATTTTATTGGTTTACATAGATTGTAGTAGCTTTGCCCCTCAGTAGAAGTTCCAATTGATTGTTTTGTATGATAATTTTGATGTGGTGCTAAATTTGACTCCTTAGTATTTTTGAGACATTTGCATCTATTTTCATCATTGATGTTGGTCTGCACTTTTCTTTCTTTCTTTTTTTTTTTTTTTCCTTTTTTGGTTTTTCGAGACAGGGTTTCTCTGTATTGTCTTGGAAGCTGTCCTGGAACTTTCTTTTGTAGACCAGGCTGGCCTCGAACTCATAGAGATCCACCTGCCTCTGCCTCCTGAGTGCTGGGATTAAAGGCATTCGTCACCAACGCCCAGCTTGCACTTTTCTTTGTTGATTTTGGTTTGCATTAGAGTAATTCTGTTCACATAGACGTCTGGAAGGGCTACCTCCTTTTCATTTTTTAAAAATAGTTTGAAAGCTTGATAGAGCTCAGCAGCTAAGCCAGCACAATGGTGTTTTTGCTCTACCACATTCTATGCAGTATTCAATGTACAGATTAAAGGGTTAGATTATAATTTGGCCATCTGTATAGATAGAACCCATATCAAATTGGATACTGATTGTTATGAAGGAAATATTGGAGTGTTTACCTGGGTTATATCTATTTTTCTACATTTATTTATGTGAATCTTTTTACCCAAGAGAGTGCAGGGTAATATTCCCCCTACCAACAATTAGCATGTGCAATATCAGCTATTCAGTAAACATGAAAATTGAACACCATGTAATATCTACCTTGCTAAAAAATTTTTCCTGACCAAAAATGGAACATTATTGCTTTTAGTGAAATTTAGTGAAACACAGTAGGTGGTTTAAGGCTCATGGGAACCTGCAGCTCTAAAAATAATGGAAATAAGTTTTCACATTGACAATCTACCTTGACAAACTTTCAGCTTATTAGTGTAACTCTACATATAACTTAAGAAAATGTCACCTCTGTTGGAGCATGTCACAGTGTGATGATCAGTGTTATTTTTTCACCGTCGGTGGCTGGCCTCTGTGGGTGCCTGTAGGAGATTAACCTGGTTGGGTTGAGCTAGATGAGAAGGTTCTCCCACCATGAGTGATGTCATTTCCTGGGATGAGCACAGACAGGAAGCTGAGCGGCAGCAGACATTCATCACTCTCTGCATTCTGGTTGTGAGCGAGGCGTCGCTGGGTGCTGCTGTGAGCATCTGCTGTGTAGACTTCCCTGCTATATGGACTGTACTCTTGACCTGTGAGCTAGTGTAAATCATAGGTTTACTTGGGCCTGACCTGTGAGCCAGTGTAAATCATAGGTTTACGTGGGCCCACAGTGTCAGAAAAAGGAACTGTGTTGTAGACTTTTAAGTTCTTGACTCTTATTTATGTTTTATGAATAAAGCATTCATTATGAGAACATATTGTCATACTGTATTTTAAAATTCTCATCTACATCCTCCATTCAATTTTTCTTTCCTTTTATTCCTTAGTGAATGTTGCTGTTTTCTGTGTGTTTGCACCATCTGCATTAAACTATTTATCTTCTTAATCCTTCCTGTCTGTAAGAATCATATATTGTGATATCACTGGAGTCATCACATTATTCAGTAATTTTGATAATGTAAGAATGTGTCCAAGACAGGAGCTTTAACAAAGATATGAGGTGTGTATTAAGTGTGTTTCTGAAAATCATTTGCTTTTGTGTTTCATGGCAGTCCCTTGTAAATCTGCATTTAGAATGATAATTCATGCTAACAGCTTTCATCTCCCACGAGGTAACAGAAATCAGTTCTAAAATGGCAGAATGAAAGAGTAGATAGCAAATAAAGTCAATGAGCTGTCAAAGGATTTCTCTTCATCAAACAAGCCCCAAAGCACCCTGTGTTGTTCTAGACTTTCCCCAGCCTTCATTCTAGGATTCTTAGTTCAGGATTTTTTTTTTAACCAGGAGAAAAATGAATAAACATATGTGGTCAGTCAAACAGAAGGTGCTTACAAATAGTACCTTGGAGCGGTGTTTCAATCTTCAGGAAAATGGTGAAGGGGAAATCCAGCATTGATTGCTGTTGCTAGGCAACGTCTTTTGCAGCAGATGTACCCGGGACAGTGGTGCTGTCTGCCAGCATAACCATGCAGGATAAAAAGCAGTACAGGGCTATGATGTTTCCCGAGAAACCTGGAATCAGCCCCATGCTTCCTCTTTCCTTTCGGTTTCCTTTCATCTGTATTTGAGAAGTTGATATCACATGGGCCAAATATGTAGACAGTGAGAAATTTGGAGCCTTTTGGGAATTTTTACAGTGGCATGAATACATTTGTTGGGCCAACTCCAAAAGAATCAAAATTTTTATTTTTTTCATGTCATACTAATTTTGCTGCCGGTTCCTGTGCTGTTCCCTTCATGCATAGCCCCATATATTTATTTGCCACCAAGATAAATGCATATATTCAAAGCTCTGTGCCCTAATAGTTTGGTGTGCCTTGTCCTGCTGACTGTATGGTGTTGCCCCCAATCTGGAAGGTAATTCAAGAGTATGCTTTGTCTTTAAACTTACTGGGTGAGTCGTTCTGATGTTAGAAGAAGCATTCTTGGGAAACACTAGAGTAGATGTGTTAGCGATGGCTTACTTCATCGATGTCACTTACCAGCCTCCACTCGTGCCTGGAGAGGTTGCTTGTCCTTAGTGGTGAGTCAGTGACCCACCACTGCAGCTGACTCTTCAGCTTCTTCGTGATGGAATCGCCCTAGATTCGGTTGAGTCAGATGAGTTCATCCTCTTTCCAGAGCTTGGTCTCTGCATGTCTCTGGAGGCATTTGCAGAGATGCATCACTGCTTGGGACCCTGTCAGCTTCAATCCATGTTTACACAGGCAGACCCAGAAGATGGACAGTGTAGACTTCTTGAAAAACCAACCAATGGTCCAACAAGTAGTCAAAGCAGCAAGTACCTGAGTTCACCCCTTTGTTGTTTTAAATCTCAAAGGTGATAACAGCACATTTCAGTGGTCTCTGTACTGTGACTCTATTCAAGTCTTTAATAAAACTTTGTATGTTTGTAAAGCACCGGCATAAATTAACCAGTAATATTGAGTATACAGTCTTTAATAGGTAATATGTTTTTATTTTCTCTAGTCATGTATGCTTGGAATCTCCATTTTTGTTAGTGTGTGTGAAAGTCTTGTCTTTTTATTATGGAATAGTACAAATTAATATATGGTTCTTATTAGTTTGTCCAGTTTGTTACCATTCATCTATCAAGCTAAATGACTTTTAGATGACTCATACATTTAAGCCTGTTCCAATGTTGTTAGGGTTTGTAATTTATCACTCAGTCATTTCTGACCTTGTTCGTGGTCCCTGACTAGAGTGATGTTCATTGAATATATATAGAAGAGTATGAAAAAATTACATTGCATTCAAAGCATTACCAGTAAGTGTGTATGTGTAAGGAAGTTTACATTGTTGCTGGTAATCAATAGTAAAACTTAATTCATATATTTGATAATAGACATTTTTCATTATAATTTTTCAATCACTTCCATTTAAAAAATTAGCTACGTTCATTTCAGTCTTGTTCAACGGTGAAATGATATATTTTCTGAATCTACATCATCTTATGTGGTTTGACCTTTAGTTGAATCTGGTGGTAAAGATCAGGATGAGTTATGCTTGACTGGAAAGGGGCTTTTAACATTGCTCTGTGTTTAGTGTTGTCCTGTCACACATGCTGTGTAATATTATTAATTCACTTGAATCATAATGAGCTAAAAAAAACCATGAGTTGGTTTTAGCTAGTGCATTCTTGGATGTCATAAAAGGGCTATAACACCTGAATGGTTCTGCACAAGCAGCAATGCATTTATGTTTTGTCTGCAAGGCAGACGGCAACACAATTGTCTATGGGAACAGAGCACATTTCTGCACGCATATCCTCTTTGTGTGTGTGTGTGACTCCTGATAATCTTTACAGTGCTCTCACTCTCATCCCGGAAATAAGTATTTAGGATGTAACAGACAATGAGTATTTGAACCTCTCCAATAGTAGGAAAGTATAAGTGACTCTGAGTGCTCTAACCAGGAAGCGTATTAAACTCAGTCAGCAGTGGCTTGCCAACCAGAATGGAGCTGTCTATGTGTTTCCATTCACTTGGGTCCAGTAGGGTCTGTGTACATCCAGCAGTCACATCAAATCCTCGAGGATGCCCTGCATCATAGGAAGTCAGAAAATAAGTCTCAGTTTTATTCACAAGGCCTGGGCCCTTGGGATATTCCTTGTTTAGTTTTGGTCATATCATGACTCTTGTAGTGGATCTATTGTGACAGTAAGGTGCTTCCAGAGAGGAAGAGTGAGGCTTTCAGTGGGCCTATGAGGTAAAGGTAAGGGTCTTTCCAAATGGTTCATGTCCCATAGAAGTAAAACCATAACTTTATTTTATAGAGGTGATGCATTTTTGAAAGTTCCTTATCATCAGAAAATTAACTTCCCACTATATTTTCTCTATAGTGCTAGACTATATGGAAAAAATTCAGACAATCATATGGCATTTAAGAATGATGCTTTAAATCTATTAAGATTTTAGATAACATGGGTTTATAAAGAGAATAATTTTTCTAATAAACATCTTGTGGGAAGGACTAAAGAAACTGGGAATTTTTGAGTGTATAGCACCTCCTGAGAGCCTGTGTTGATGGAGAAGAGTGTAGGTTTAACTGGGTCTATATGGGTGATTTGAGATAAAAGTTACCTAACAGCTAGCCCAGTGCAACTATGGATTGTTCACATTGGAAAACTTGAAAGTTACATGCCACTTGCTTTGTTTAAGTTCAACTTCCTGATTTTATTAGTATGTTTGGATGCTTTAGAAAATGTCTTCAGGTTTGATGGGATGGGTTTTGCAAGCCTGTAATCCCAGCTACTTGGGAAGTTGGGGCAGGAGCATGGCAGGTTCATGGCCTGTTTGGGTTACAGATGACATTCAAGGCTAGCCTGAACAACTTAGTGAGTTGTATCTCACATTAAAAAGTAAAGAGAAGACTGGGTATATGGATCCCCGATAGATCCCTTGCTTATTGTGCAGAAGCTGCTAGGTTTAACCCCTTTCCCCTAAGAAAGCCTCAGACTTTTCTTAAATGTGTAACTGGTAGTATTTAGAGCCCTAAACATTATTTTAGTTTACCATTATTTTTAAAAATTAATAGAAGCAATGAACCCTGTTTATTTATTTCAATTATGATGATGATTTACATTTATTTTATGTGTGTATTATGGGTATGTAGATCTCTCCCTACATATGTGCATTGTTTTGTCTGCATGTATATCTGTGTGAAGGTTTCAGATCCTCTGGAACTGGAGTTACAGGCAGTTGTGAGCTGCCATATTGGTGCTGGGAATTGAATTTGGGTGTTTTGGAAGAGCAGCCAGTGATCATATAAACTCTGAGCCATTTCTCCATCCATCCCCATTTGTGAACTGAAAAAAAGCATAGAGAACTATAAAAAGTTACATATATATTTATCTCATAACACATATTGAAGGTTTCTCTTTGATTTTTCTTCCTAATTCCCTATAGTCGCTGTCTCTTTCTTGCATGTTGATTCTGAAATCAGTGGTTATAATCCTTTTTCTCAAGTGCTAGGCTGTGAACATTTTATGTTTTTTTGGGATAAGAGGCAAAATTGAGACCACTGATATAGCTACTCATATAACAAGAGAGAAAACAAAGGTTAGAGCATTTTATTCTTGAAATTGAGATTCAATTCACTGAGAAGGCATGAACCAAATTGAAGTGCTTAAGAACAAAATTTAATTTTTAAATTTTTGTTGGAAAAGGATATATTTTATATTATATTTTTATTCCCTTTCTGCTTCCAGGTTTTTTTTTTAGTGTTTTTGTGATTCTAATATCATCTTGACATGAAATTTGATATTTTGATAAAATCCTCCTTCAGAAATTTTATGACTTTAACCACATTTACATCCACTAATTAGACTTAATTACTTGTTATTTATTAATTACGCTGTTACTCATTAGTGCTTCTTCAGAAACCCTGTTTCCTGGTTCCTCCCCACCCATCCTGGCAGTTGATAAGGTAACAACAATGGCAGCAGAACTTTGTTAAGTCATTTGCCCTTTGCTTCTGTGGGTTCCCTCGATGCATACTGAAAAAATATGCATATTCAGGTTCTCTTCTATAATCAATACAGCGTAACCGCTATTTGTACAGCATTTGTGCTTTGGTAGGCATCATAGTGAAACAGAGGTTAAATGTACTCTCTGCAAACACTATGTTGTTCATAGAAGACAATGAGCATCAGTACATTTTGCTGTCTGTGTCAGAATCAGCTTCTGGGATTCCAAGGTGTTTCCACGGTGTCCTTGGCATCCTTGTGTGTTCTTCTGTCAGGGTTAATCTTCTCTATGATGCTCTGATGTTGATTTTATTACTATCTCCTCTGGAAAGATAAATTAACTTAGGCAATCTGAACCAAAATAATTTGTTCGTGGTCAGCAACCCTCTGCAGCTGGGAGTTGGTAAATCCACCCCCCCATCCATTTTTCCCTTGGCTGGAAGAAGCATGCACTCATGTGTTGGCAGACTTTGCCTGACTGGGAACATGCATAGCTTCAAGACATAAATTGCCAGTGAAGTTGTACAGGACGTTGCTGAGACACAGTGACTTTTTCCTACCGTGTCAGGTAAAACTGTGTCCATTGTGCAGAGTTTGCCATTTTAGTCTTGAAAAGGGCAAGGCTAAGGGCAACCTGTTTTGTTTTGTTTTTTTTTCTCTTTCTAGGCATATTGTGCTCTCCCTGCCCAAACTGTGCCTGTAGGTTCGTATTTTCTTTCTAACTTTAAAATTCAAACATTTTGACGGGGTTTGTCCCAGCAGGTCATTGTTAGTTATGCTTGTGTAAAATAACAGAATCCCCGTGATGTCAGATTTCAGGGTTTCTTTGGATTAGAAAAGATCTCACATTGCATCAGTGTTTCTTTCTTCCATCCGGCTTGCTCTGGTTCCTCTGTGCAGATGTGCATTGTTCTCACCGGATGTGTTTCCCTAAAATAAAGGCAAAGCTACGCTCGGTCTCTCTCAGCAGTTAACAGATGCCAGCCCGGGAACTGCTTTTCCTGCCCTGGTTTGTGTCCAGAGGCTTCGCCTCCGTTCCCCAGCCCCGTCTCCCACGGGACCATTAGAAAGAGGCTCATTCTTCCTTGTCACTCTTCTTCCTTTTTGGAACCTCCCTCTGCCATGGAAGCTGCAGGTCTTGGTCAGCTGGACCAATCATGACAATACGAATTCTCCAGATGTACAGCTTTCCAAGATGTTTGGTTACTTTGAAAACCAGAGATTAAATCATTGATTTAGTTAAAATATCAGTTTGTGAAAAAAATTAGATACAAAATTGGAAAAATAATTGAAGATATCCTCTCTCATAGGGTCACATCTGATTGATTTTTTTTCTACTTACAAACGAAAACAAAACCAAACATGGTTCATTGACTGTAGTTTTTTTTTTTTTAATTTGTAGACAGGACAGTTATTTATCTTTCCTTTTTCTTTTTACCCTACGCCTTTGGGTGTTTCATCTTTTCGTCTTTATATAGCGGTGCTTGGCAAGTGTCGGGATGTCTGGCTTTCCCAAGGGTCACGCTCTTGTGATATGAAGTGTCTTTCACATCTCCTTCATTCAGTAGCGCCCAGTCCGCTGGCCTTTGCCACTCCTGCGCTGTTTGTTAGTTTGAAACAGGACGCATCCTAAAGGATTCCCTCGTAAGCTCGGATGGATCACAGGTTTCCAAACACGGTTACTGTAACCCGAGTCAGTGGCAAAGGTAGAACCCTTTGGGAAGAAGCAGAACGGATCTTGAAAAGAGCCGGAGAGATGGCTCAGTGGTTAGGAACTCCTGGGGATCTTTCTGTGGGCTAGAACTGCCTGTAACTCCAACCCAAGCAGAGCCAATGTTTCTGGCCTCCTCAGAACCCTTCACACTATGCACATAACCACATATGCACACATACATAACACAAAACCATAATTCAAAATAAGGTAAATCTAAATAAATAAATATTAAAGAGAAACCTGCATCCAGATAGTAACTGATGATGTCATATCTACTTTTCTCCTTCAAATTAATCATTGCCACTGATGATAAGATTAGAGACATCAGTTACTTATAACTTAGAAATTCAGATTTTGTGATATGTGGTACAGCCTCATCATATGGTCTAGATTTATGAATAATTTCAATCTAACTTCTATGTCCCATACCTAGGTTCTTTATTCTTTATAGAAGACACTGGTCATGTTTATTTTAGATAATATGGATATTCCAGACCTATCTTTTTTAAAAATTATGACTAGTGATTTTATTTATTTTGTTCTCATAAATAAATGTAATGTTTTAACATTTATTCTTCTCTTCTATGTTATACTCTGACTGAAACGTCCTCTCCTCCTCCTCCCAGCCCATCCCCCATCACTTTTCCCCCAGGTCAATTCCTCCACTTTTCAGAAAAGGACAGCCCTCCCAGGGATATCTATTTACAATAAAACGAGGCACATCCCCTCATATCAAAGCTGGGTAAGGCAATCCAGCAGAAGAATAGGGTTCCAAAAGCAGGCAGATCCAGCTCTGTTCCCACTGTTAGGAGTCCCACAGGCACCTCAAACTATACAGCCATATCATATATGCAGAGGACATAGTTCAGGCCCATACAAGCTCCCTGATTGTTGGTTTAGTCTCTGTAAGCCCCTATGGGCCCTGGTTAGTCGGTTTTGTGGGTAGATTTTTTGTGGTGCTAAGACCTATCTTAACTGCCACAACTCTCTTAGACTAACATTCCTATCTAATGATCAGGAATGTTCAGGGAACTCAACTTTTATCAGTCAGCACTTTTTGTAAACTGAAATGTTTACAAGGGAATTGAAAAATTAATAGGGATTATATTGCCACAGACTTAGCTTTTTGTAGTTGTTAAGTTAGTTTCAATGAAATGATGAAGTTACCCAGCCGTTAAAAATTTGATATACTTACTCTAAAGTGCCCAGTGTTTGAAGGTTTTCCTAACCGCCCCTGCGTTTCATTAAAGCATCAAGTGTAAAGTGCTTTTTGTGCCACAGAGCGATTAGTTATGTGTTGGTGAGAATGACTGATTCACTTGTCTGAGGAGATGCCGAGCAAGCAGTTCTCTTCAGCCTGTGCCGAAATTGCCTTTATGCAGCACACTGGCTAAAACCTAGAATTGGTTATTGATTTTGCTTATTTTGCATTTGTGGCAAGAGGAAAAATAATGCAAGGATACAAATTCTGTCAGAACTTTTCTCTGTCATTTTTTGTCTGACGTTGGTCCTACCAGAACTTTCCATATGATCCCACCTCCATAAGTCACATCTGTGACAATCAGCCTGCCTATACTACCTGTTTAATTTATTAGCAGTTCCATTTTCCCACCGAATTTAGGTTACTTTTTCTTATTCAGAGTCCCCCCTTACTTGCAGAATATTGACTTCACTATAAGGCTTTCCTCATTTGTTTTGATATTTAGCTATATGTAATATGGATCTATTTTCCCTTTTAAAACTTAATTGAATTTAATTTTTTTTCTGGCTTTTCAAATATGCTGAGTATCCTTTTTTTCACATCTAAGAAAAGTTGAGCAAATAAGTGAGAGTCTTGGCTTTTTGTTACAAATTGCAGTCAAGATAGAGATGGGTAATTCATCAAACCACTTAAGCCAGGTACTTTTCAACCTTTGTAGCTTTTAGTTACTGCCATGATTCAGAGTTGAATGGTGATGGAAGAAACACGGCTTATTGACCATGATATGGGGTGTTAAGGGACTACCAGAAGCTGACATTTGTGAGTACAAACCCTTTTCTTAGAGGAGAGGCACTTTGCTTAGGCCTCCCTATGCTGGACCATGGGAAGGGATTCTAGAAGAAAGACCATCCTCTCCTTTTGTTGTGTGTATTATAAGAAAGGGAGGAGGGAATGTAGCATTTGATTGGAGAGGTAGGGAATCCCTAGCGAATCAGGTAACCTTGATAAAGTGGGAGTCCTCGTGTCTTCTCCCAAACACGTTTGTAATTGCTCAGTCAGCTGCTTGAAAGATCCACCGTGGATCTGTTTCTCCTCTCCCACCCTTCCCACGTACTTTATGTCTTTAGGTGTTTCGCCCCTGTACATGTCTGTGCATCCTGTGCATCCATAATGCCCACAGAGGCCAGAAGAGGGCATCAGATTCATTGGGATTTGAGTTACAGATGGTTGTAAGCCTCCGTATGGATGCTGGAACTCCAAAACCAAGTCTTCAGGAGGAACAGCCAGTGCTCTTACCTACTGAGTCATCTCTCTAGCCTTCCTTTTTCTATATTCTTGTACCAAACTCCCAAGATTTTAGTCACTGCCCCTTTGAAAGCAGAAAATCTCACTTTCCTCTTCATATATCCCATCCTTCTGGAATAACCAGATAATATACAAGGTGAGGTGATGCAAGGAATGTAAATCCAGTCTGTTCCAGTAAGATCTCAAACCAGCAAGAACAGAGCAACACACGGGCATCTCAGGAATCTAATGAAGCCTTGGGCTAAAGATCAAAACCTGGTTATGGTTGACTATGAGTTCCCAGCAAATTAAGTTATATTAAAATAGTTTATGATTTGAAGGCAATAGATCCTTAAGGAAGCTATGAAAGGATCACTTACATTTATGATTAATAAACATTAGTTATCTATTTTGATAACTCATAGATATTCCCTATCTCCAGATGTTTGAATATGTTCTAAAATATTAAATGTGTAGATAAACAATCTGTTAGGTAACTGAGTCAGTATAAAAATTTCCTTCTTAAGAAGTTAAATTTTGCTAATTTTGCAGGAAGAGCAGGGGTTTTGAGTATCATGCCAGCTGAGTATACACAGGACCTGATGGACTGCCCTATGGTAAATTGTTGAGGCCTCTCATTAGGTAGCTGGTGAGCCCTTACATGGTTAATCAAGTGAAGATTCCAAGCTTTATAAGATAAAAAGCCGCACTGTTCTTTTAGGGATTATGTACGGCCACACTCTAATCTGGACACAATGCCAAACATTGGGTACTTGAAGGTACAGTGCCCGGCATCTGCTTTCTTGGAGCACATTCTTGAGATGGGAAAGATGACAGGGGACATGTGGCAACTCAGCAGTAATTGTTTGACTGGGATATGTTGGGGAAGTCCTGTGTATTTGTCAATAAAGCACTGTTGGCCAATAGCGAACCAAGGTAGGTGGGGCTAGGAGTCCAGAAGGACTCTGGGAAGGAGAAACACAGGGAGTAGAGATGTAACACCATGGGGTAGGAAGCCGGGAAAGTTCTCCAGTAAGAGACATACTTAGATTAACAATTATGGGGTAATTACTTAAGTCAGAGCTAGCCAGTAAGAAACAAGCAAGGCCAACAGCTTTATAATTAATATAGCCTCTGTGTGTTTATTTGGGACTGATGTGGCTCTAGAGCCAGGCTGGCGGGATGGCTTCTCTTTACAGGATACAAAAAAATTAATTGGTATTCAGAAGCCAGATTTCAGAAATGTGAGAGATGAGTGACAGGTGAGGATGTGGGGACAGTGACTTTCA